>NW_027331962.1:341525-401443 GCF_048418815.1 Hemitrygon akajei
CACTCTGGCATGAGTGGACACACACACAAGCCCCCATCGACCCGGCTATAACACGGTGAGTTAAACTGACATGGTGTTGTCTTGATTATTCACATGCTTTGTCAAATTCCCTCAAAACCAGATCCTGCCATTCAACGTGGCACCTGGTCAAACCTTTGCCCCTTTTCCACTTTACTCTCACATGGTTAGCTTGTTCACCAGTGTGGAATAGGCCTTCACATACTCCTTTCATAGGAGTTATCTTATCACCAAAGTTGTCCAATCTTAGCCCATTCTCTGAACTTCCACACAATTCTTTATTTTTTGAGCAAGTCATTAATTCTATCTTCAGGGACCCTTCATTCTATTAGTTTTCAGTTTAACATCCCTCTTCGTCAAAACAACACTTTTGGTTCTGTCTCTCCAAATCACCTCCTTGAATAACATCAGGCAATTGTTTACCTTTAAATTCCAAAACAAACTGTAATTGATTCACAGGCACCTTGTTAACAAACCATTTTTCCTTCAGCCTGGTTACTGCTTCTAAAACCAATCCAGACTTTAAATTTTCTTTATTCAATTTAGGAACAACATCTTTCCCTTCTCCTTCAATAATGTTCACATCACCAGCTTTCATCTCCTCACTAACTTTTAACACACCTTTTAATACAAACAACTGAGAATTCTCACTTTCCACTGGTACCAAGGTTAACCCCTTCTTCACTAAATCAAGTCCATCTGACCCAAAAGGACTGCATTCCTTTTCAACTAAATCAGATACCTCAGAGTTTTTCTGATCTTCAACACTAGGTTCAGTATCCTCTGACTCCACAGGCACTTCAACAACCTGAACACAAGCAAACGGGACATCTGCCTCTTCTAGGCTTCCAATACCCGTCTTCTTTTCAAATTCTAAGTTCCCCTGATCCTCCCAGTTACTCTCTGGGCAACTCCCATCCGCAGTAAACTCAACCCTGCGGGTTAAAACAACTTCATCTGCTAACCCAGCAGACTTCTTCAAGGTGATGGCATCCTTTTCATCTAGGACAGCCCTTACATCATTATCGGGAACATATTTAATTTTTTCTACTTCTTCAAACAGTTCTGTCAAGTCAGACAGATCATCCGTGTCCAACCCTGGACCTTCTAACTGCTTCATCTGTTTCTCATCCTTACTCTGTGTCACTATAAATTCCCTCTTGGCTAAGGGTAAATCTACCTCCTCTCCTTTACCTTCTTTCACCCCCCTATTCTCCGATTTACCATCCTCTAACCCCTCTAGGTACAGGGTCGGTAAAAACGTCTCTGCCAAATCAACAGTGGACTCATTTAAACTGTCTTCTTTCTCAGCCGCCTTTCTCGACATGCTGCGAGTGATTGCGCATGCGGGATAGATCTAAGACTCTAGGGGCGGGTCCTCAGCACTCACAGGCTTACTTGTCAGCTTCACTGCTGAACACACGTCACCACCTGCTAAATCTGTCCCTTTTCCTATGCCTCTTAATACCACCTCTCCAGTTTCAGGACCGAAATCTAGCACCTTACTTAGGATCACTGACTGGTCAGCCCCAGTATCCCTGCAGATTCTCACTGGAACTGGGGTTTCTCCTTCTTTCACAGACACCGTCCCTTCCGAAATAAATTTCTGACGGCCCTCTCGTACTCTATCCACCTTGACCTCCCTCGTCGATCTGCTGATCGACTCAATGTCTCCTTCTTCGGAGCAAAGCAAGGATTCAATATGACCAGCCTGCTTGTCCTCCTCCTCACCTTTACCACTAGCTCCCGGCTTATTCTCTACCTTAGCCGGTGGACTTTCTCTAACGTCCCTCCTGCCTTTCTGGTAACTCTTATGTGGGGGAAACTTTGTCTTGTGGGTTAGGGCATATTCATCTGCTAACCTGGCAAATTCCGTTATAGACTTATTCGACTTCTCGTTCAGATACATCCGGATATTATCCGAAACACAACCTTTAAATTCTTCAATCAGAGTTAACTCTCTTAAACGATAGAAATCCTCCTCCACCCTTTCTGCAGCGCACCAGCGATCCAAGAGCACACCCTTCTCGTAGGCAAACTCTGTATACGTCTTATTCCACAGTTTCTTTAAATCTCTGAACTTTTGTCTATACGCTTCAGGTACTAACTCGCAGGCCCGAAGGATAGCCTGTTTTACTTCCTCATAATTCTCAGACTCTTCCATGGACAATGCCGCATATGCCCTTTGAGCCTTTCCTTTTAATACACTTTGTAACAGCGCCACCCCCTGATCTCTGGGCCACTTCTGATTCACGGCCACCTTTTCAAAATGCAAGAAGTAACTATCAACGTCCATCTCCTCGAACGGAGGTGCTAGCCTAAACTCCCTATTAACATTAAACTTCTCCGCTCGGTCTGCCCCGCTACCCAGGTGTTGCCCATCTCTCCTTCTCGAACTGCCGTTGTTTCTCTTCCTCCTCCATCCTCCTTTCAGTTTCCTCTTTCCTCCTTTCAGCTTTCCTTTCTTCCTCCTCTGTTTCCAGCTGCCTCATCTGAAGTTCATGCTGCCTCTGCTTCTCCTTCTCAACCAACTCAGCTCTTTCTTTCTCCCTTTTCGCCTCCAACTCCTTTAGCAGGATCTTATACTCCATTTTCCTCTTCTCCATCTCCAACATTACTTCTTTCCATCTCTAACTGAGCCGCCTCATCAACTGGTTTCTTCTCAGGGAACAGGTTCAATGCATCAAGCGCGAACACAGCTTTGGATGTATAATGCTGGGCTATGGCCCTCGGTATCTCCCACTTTCTCATCGGCGATTTCACCGCCGAGAGATTTAATCGTCTCGCAACACTCACCAATTCCACCTTCCTGGCATTCTCCAATGCCCCCAAAGTCGGGTTCTTTATAAATTTGTCTATTTCCATCTCCTCTGGTTCCCGTCTGGTTACCTACGCAACCAGATCAGATAATGGACTTATAGCTCAATTTCACTGGACCCCCCAATTTAATTTTAAAATCCCGGACGAGCCCCCAATTTGTGACGTACCCCGTAACTGGGTGTCTAACCAGCAGAAAAGGAGGTATCCGTTGGAGTCTGGTGGTACTATATTCAAACAGTTTTTATTAGTAAAATACACAAATCAATATCAATAATGCAAATATATATATATATGATACATGTTAGCAATACTAAACCTAAAAGTGTGGGTATAATAATAATCAATAATAAACAAGCTCTATCAATATCTAGTGGATAATGAATTGTCATATGTGAATATAAAGTTCAGTTCAGTTCATACGCGCTGAGGTAGATGTTGGTCGTTGTGTTGTAATTGTTGGAGAGAGAGCGAGAGTGCGAGCAAGATGTAACAGCTACAGGTAGGCAAACCTTTCTTTACGTTCTTGATCCGTCGATGTGTTATGGCCATTCAGGTATGACCCCTCTGTCCTTCAGCTAGACCGTTCTTCTGTGGTGGAGTCGGCACTCTGGCATGAGTGGACACACACACAAGCCCCCACCGGCCCTGCTATAACACCGTGAGTTAAACTGACCGATCCCTTTGTTCGGTCTCCGATGCCCCACATATTCACGTGCGTCCCAACACTCAAGCAGCGCTCAGTAGTGTGTCTCCTGGTGTGTCTGAAGGGAGTCTCCCCAGACCTCACTTTTATCCCTTCTCACGGGGTCTCAGTTGTCCATCAATTTTGAATGGCTGTGTCCATCAAACCAGCCCACTCCGGCTGTCCACTGAGGAATTTTAATGAACAGAATGGTACAAGGTGAACTACCCTCTCAGAAGCCATAAGTCTTTCAGAAGTCATAATATGGTGGATCAACAAGTCTCTCCCCCCCTGCTTTATCTCTCTCTTATCTGTAGCAGATGTTCCAATTCCAGCATGTTTTCTCTTACATCTCTCTCTCTCATTAGCAGCATAGCAACAGTAACGGTTTGTGATTCTCCAAAGTGGGGGGGTGGGGGACATGGGCAACTCTGCACTCTTCTGTCCATGAGAGCTGTTCATCCTTCGTAACACTGGCGTCCACATCTGAGATGTGGAGGGTGTTTAAAGTCCATCTGCACGGATTATAGGACGCGTATATTCCAGTATGATGAAATGACAAGATCGGCAGCGTCAGAGAACCTTAAATATCGTGAGAAGTGATGAATTTAGTCAAGGAGGAAACGGAAAAGTATGTAAAGCTCAGTAAGGTCGAATCAAACAGAGCCCTCGAGAATGTGTGTGAGGTCCTTAATGAGTAACTTACTTCAATATTTACCAAGGAGAAAGACAAGGAGGATAGGGAGACCAGTGCGGAGAGTACAAGTATACACAGGCATTTTGAAGTAAGGGAGGAGACAGTGTTGGGTCTCTTAGAGTGCATTAAGGCGTAAAAGTCTCCAGGCCCTGATGGGATATACAACACGTTACAGAGAGAGGCAAGTGAAGAGATTGCTGGGGCCTTGACCAATATACTTGTGACCAGCCTAGCCACAAGCAAACTCCTGGAGAACTGGCTAGTACCTCATATTGATCCGTCATTCAAGACGTGATCCAGGGAATAATCCTGCTGAAAATTGAAACTGCCGAGATACAGTCGGCTATAAACCAAGTGCTGATAAATGGGACCAGTGTAGACAGTGAGTGGATGGTCAGAACATGTAAGGCCTGCCAAAAGCTGTTCCCGTGCTGTGTGATCCACCACTCCGAAGACGCTGACTTAAAGATGGTGACACCAGAAGGCATTGATTTCAAAACTCCACACCCCTCTGCAACTGAAATAAACCAGACGGAATCCCTTTGTCACCACTGCGAATATCCGTTCCTGTCAAGGTAACATACAGATTGGACACTTCAGCTGAACAACTGGCAATTGATGAAGTTCCTTAGCCTTCTTCGATTAATGTTGCTTCCTTGCAAAGCTAACCCTCTCACTGTGTCAGAATCAGTGATTTAAACCTGCTCCAAACACTATGCTTTCATCTGCACATTTCCCTGCACATTGTAACTTGAACCATCTCACTGAGGGTCTGATGGAGACACAACCCCTGCCCCCAACACATGTGATCACATCTCCCCTGCTTCTGACATTTCCAATTCCCTCAGAATGTTTTTCGGATTCAGTCTGAAGGTTATGGTCCATTCAACTCGTTCTCAGAGCTGACAAACCATGTCTTCCCACTGGCTCTTCCACCTCTTTCCTCCCCCTCCAGCCCTGACAAACCATGTCTTCCCACTGGCTCTTCCACCTCTTTCCTCCACCTCCAGCCCTGACAAACCATGTCTTCCCACTGCCTCTTCCACCTCTTTCCTCCACCTCCAGGGAAGCTGCATTTCCATAAGACCATAAGACCTCCTTCTAATCAGGCACTGATTTATCAATGCTGGAATCTTTCCTGTAATACCATGGGCTCCTAGCTTGCTTAGCAGCCTCAAGTGTGGCACCTTGTCACAGGCCTTTCGAAAATCCAAGCACCCAACATCAACGTATTCACCTCTCTCTATCCTGCTTGTTCTTTCTTCAAATAAAAATAGCCGAATATCCTGCTGCTAATTCAATATGCCAGCAACAACCTCCGACAAATAAGAGACCCCCTGAATTTAATGTTTCGAGTTTTTCCATCGCTCACTGATTGAAAACGATTGACGTACGTGCAAAGTAAATGCGATATCAGGCAAATTCACCGGCGGGAAATGGTCTAAAATGCAAATGATGGCGCTGTGATCCTGCAATTTGCTTCCAGTAAGTGAAAAATACACTGAAGGAGAAGGGCATCCTTACCTTGCTGTCGACTTTGACCGGTTGTTATCTCTGGGAGATAGCAATCTCGCCACAGCCGCTCCCCATTGCCCATTACCCGATGTTTACAACTGCGGACAACTGTTAAAGATGGCTTTTAAATGGGCCAACTTAACATCAGTGCAAGCCCAGGCTAACGGTGGCCCAATTAAATCTGGAGAGAGGGAATGTCCGCTGATCAAAAGAGAACATTATTCCAAATGCATAATATTTCATCAGAGTTGAGAGCGCCCTTGCTTCTGCTCACTCTGTGCAATAAACCCACAGGGATCTTTGCCCTGAGCTGTCGCTGGAGTTTATAATCTGACAATAAACTGGGCCCAAGGTGAACAATAACTCAAAGCGACGGCACCAACCGAACGGAACCAGGATGCGGGTTATGATTCCTTTCTGGAGCTGGTAAAATGTCGCGCACTGAAGTATTAATTCTAGTTTGGACCACAAGTTAGAAAGACTCATTCAAGCAAGGTGAGTCTTTGTGTGGTTTAACACAAGCGTTGTGGAACAAGGTGTGGCGTTACATGCTGAATAGACTGAAGTTCTGGTTTATGACGGTGTTATCAACTGAACATTGCTCAGAGTGTGTTCACTTACTGTTAGGGCCATAAAAGTCAGATGTTCGGATTCGCTGGAAACAGAATCAGGAGTCCTGCATCAGGTAGGAACATGGACTGTTTTCGGGAATGTTATGGTGTTTTAATAAGCCTACTTCTAACGGCAGTATTTCTAATATTTCTACCATATCAATATTATCATTGAAATCGCGCGGCTTTACGGATCTGCGCGCTCGATTATTCTGTATGTGTTTTTTCAGCGAAGACGAGGTAGATCTGACAGTGATATTTATATTAACAAATAATGTGATAATTCTCACTAACCGTAGACAAAAATAGCAAATTCTACACTCAGTGGGCGCTTTACTGTGTACCTACTGTACCTAATAATGTGGCCACTGAGTGCATGTCCGGGAGCATCTGCTGCTGTTACCCGTCGGCTTCAATGCTGACCTCTACTCTGTGTTCGCTGCAACTCGATAAAGACGGGGAGCTGATTGTATTCGCTGTCATTTAGATGAAGGTGAGGAGATTTTATCCCCTGGTGGTTACATAAATGAATTAAGCTTATGCCGGTGACATCGAACATCACCTGGATTCCGAACAGGAATGTGGGGAACATGTTTGCTGCTGTGAGGGGAAACAGTTTTTTTTTCCACTGAGGTGGAACTAGTGCCTCTTTTCCTCAAAGGGAAAGAGAAGAAGAGTTTTCTTTCAATGTGGTTAATTCGGCAGCGCACAGATCCTCGACAGGCAAGGGAGTGAAGTGTTGCAGCCGGTCGCAGGGATGTGTCACTGAGATCACGGTGCAGCTGTGATCATAGAGAATGGCGGAACAGGACTGAGGGGCGAAATGTCCTGTTACTACTTCAATAGACCAGTGGCACATTCTGACGAATAAGAGACCCGGTTTATTTAACATTTGATGTTTTCCCTTCGATCTCAGACGAGGAACGGTAGATGTATTTGTAAAATAAGTGCAATGCCTGCCAAATTGGCCGTCGGGATATGGTCATAATTTCATCTGATTCTACGTTGCCATGGTAACTTGTTTCCAGTAAGTGAGCAATAAACTGAAGGGGAAGGGCGTTCTTATCTCGCTGGTGACTTTGACCGGTTGGTATCTCTGTGAGATGGTTATCTCGGCACAGTTGCTCCACAATCGGCCCATTATTGTAATGGACCAACTGCGGACTTCTGTTAAAAATGGTTCTTTCTGAACAGGCTGACCTTCAAGTCAGCTCCAGGCAGCCGGGGCGGACTTAGGGAATGTCCAGTGTTCAAAAGGAAAAAAATATATATAAATTACTCCAAATGCATAATATTTTACAATTGCCCTTCCTTCTGCTCTCTCTGTGCAATAAACCCACAGCGATCTTTGTCCTGAGCTGTACCTGGAGTTTATAACCCGGCAATAAACTGCTCCCAAGGCGAACAATAAATCAAAGGGACGACACCAACAGAACCGAACCAGGATACGGGTTGTGCTCCCTCCCTGGAGCAGATCAAATTTTCGAGAGAAAGGTAATTATTGCATCGGGCAGTGAAGTCGTACTTTTGGCTCGAACCACAGGTTAGAAACGTGTTTTTGCGTTTTTCACTACAAGCGTTGTGGAACAAGGTGCGGCGTTACATGCTGAATAGACTGAAGTTCTGGTTTATGAGCGTGTTATCAACTGAACATTGCTCAGGGTGTGTTCATTTACTGTTAGGGACATAAAATTCAGATGCTCGGATTCACTGAAACCAGACTCAGGAGTCCAGCACCAGGTAAGAACAGGGACTGTACTGGGCTGTGTTATGGTATTTCAATAAGCCCACTTGTCACGGCAGGCATTTCTCGGTTTTTCTACCGTATCAATAATATCAGTTGCTGTTCCAGGGGAAGCTGAAACAGGTGAAGATAGATGAGGTTATTTTTATGAGGTGGAACTGTTTTCAAAGGAAATGAGGACCGGGGTTTGGTTTTTTCAATGTTTTATATTCCGCAGGACACAGATTCTGGACAGGCAAGGGAGTGAAGTGTTGCAGACAGTCGCAGGGAGGAGTCACTGAGATTTCAGTCCAGCTGTGATCACAGAGAATGGCGGAACAGGACTGAGGGGGTGAATGTCCTGTTACTAATTCCACACTCTATGTGATGAAACTTGTGTGTGTTTGGAATTCTCTTCCTTAAAGGAAACGAGAAGCAGGGATTATTTTCAGTGAGTTTAATTCCGCAGCGGAGAGATTCTTGACAGGTAAGGGAGTGAAGCGTTACAGACTGTCGCAGGGATGTGTCACTGAGATCGCAGTCCCCAGTGATCACAGAGAATGATGGAACAGGACTGAGGGGGCGAATGCATTGCTACTAATTCAACATACCAGCAGCACACTCTGACAGAGAAGAAACGCAGTGAAATTAATGTTTTTACCCATCGTTGTCTGACGAGGAACGATACAAGTTCTTGTAAAATAAATACGATGCTGGTGGATGTATGTGTGAAGTAAACGGGTTACCAGGCAAATTCGCCAGCGGGATACGATCACTATTTTAATATGATTGTTACTCTGATGTGGTAACCTGTTTCCAGTCAGTGAGCAATAAACTGAAGGAGAAGGGCGTCCATATCTTGCTGTCGACTTTGACCGGTAGTTATCTCTGGGAGATGGTTATCTCGGGACAGCTGCTCTCCAGTCGGCCCATTACTGCAATGGTCCAACTGCGGACAACTGTTAAAGATGGCTCGTTATAAACGGGGTGACCTTGAAGTCTGCTCCAGGCAGAGGGGTCACAGTTAAATCTGGAGGAAAGGAATGCCTCCTGTTCAAAAGAGAACATTATTCCAAATACATAATATTCCATCAGAGTTGAGAGCGCCCTTCCTTCTGCTGTCTCTGTGCAATAAACCCACAGCGATCTTTGCCCTGAGCTGTCGCTGGAGTTTATAATCCGACAATAAACTGGCCCTAACTGGTACAATAAATTGAAGTGACGACGCCAACCCAACCGGACCAGGATGCGGGTTGTGATTCCTCTCCAGAGCAGATCAAGAATTCTGGAGAGAGAAAATTACTGCACCGCTTGCACTGTAGTATTAATTCTGGTTCAGATCGCTTTTAAGAGTGACTTGTTCATGCAAATTAAGCTTTTCTGTGGTTTAACACAAGCGTTCTTGAACAAGGTGTGGCGTTACATGCTGAATAGACTGAAGTTCAGGTTTATGAGCGTGTTATCAACTGAACATTGCTCAGGGTGTGTTCACTTTCTGTTAGGGCCATAAAATTCAGATGTTCTGATTCGCTGGAAATAGAATCAGGAGTCCAGCACCAGGTAAGGACAGGGTCATAGGGGAAATGCTATGGTGCTTTATTACGCCCACTGGTCGCCCTAGTAATGCTATTGTTTCTATCAGTTCAATATTGTCCTTAGGGTTGCGTGGATTAACGAATATGTGTGTTTTATTCTGTTTGTGTTTTTTTTTAACAAATACTTTATATATCCGGCAGTGATATTTAGGATAAAAATTCCTATAATAACTCTCACTGACAGTTGATAAAAGGATGGAAGTCTACATTCAGTGAGCGCGTTTTTATGTACCCCTGTACCTAATGATGTGACACTGAGTGAATGCTCGGGGTTTACTGCGGCTGCACCCCGTCCACATTCTATGTTAGGTGCTCAGTGACGCTCCCTTGCACTCCGCTGTTGGAGTGCGTGGTTATTTGAGTTCTTGCCGCTTTCCTGTCTGATTTAATCAGTCTGCCCAATCTCACTGAGTTCTCTCATTAATGGGGCCTTTAGAACCGTTGTTCACTGGATTTTCCTTTGGTTTGATTCCGGACCATTCTCAGTAAACCGAGAGATTTATACTTGAGAATCCAAGCTGCTGATCAGTTTCCGTAACACTCAGACCACCCGGTCTGGCACCAGCCATCACTCCACGGTCAACGTCACTTACATCACATTTATTTCCTCTTCAGATGTTTGGCCTGAATAACAACTGAACCTGTTGACCATACCTGCATGTGTTTGTGCTTTTAGTTGCAAGCAGACGATTAACAGATTCGTATTAATGAGCTGGTATAGAGTTGTACCTAACAAAGAGGCCATTTAGTGCATTTCCCATTTAGGCAAACCCTCACCCATCTCGAATACGAACACAGATGAGATCTGGGCCTGATGGTTGACGATTTGCATGTTTGTAACAACAGGCTGTCGCTGACAAGGCAGTGGACAAAACATTGTTATAAGGTGGGGATAATCTGGAGAGAGAGACCCGTCACTGTTCCCTCTAAACTGCGCGTCTGCGTAACCAAAATGCTCCCACGAACGGAGCCTTTGTTGCAGCGCAGATGGAATTAACCACTGCCAGAAAACCGTTTACGAAACCTGACAGTTTTTCTTTTTTGTACTGAATTTTAATCCGATCCTTTAATTAATAATTAAATCAAATTAATGTTTCTTTCTTGTCAATCTTCATTCTAAATATTCATAGTTGCATTTTACAAAAGAGGACACATCTACGATGTTGTGCTTTTCTCAGTCCGTGTGAAAATTTCCGGCTCAGAGCAATGGTTGATCCATGTAGCTGCAAAAATAGTAATTAGAGGGAACATTGGAGACCGAACCACGTTACATGCTGTGCATATTAATCACGATTGAATATGGTACATTATCGTGCTTCCTGTTATAGAGGAGAGGTTAAAAGTCAAGAGAGTGGACAGAACAGTTTCACCGGGAGCCTCTCTGGTATCAAGGAAATAGTAATGAATAACGCAAGAAAAATTTATAATAATTTCTCCTTGTCCGTGGGAGCGTACTGTGAGGCAAAGACGCTTAAGTGCTTAACAATATAGAACTAATATTGAGCAGCGAATAACTAGACGGTCCATTTACTGTATATTAAAGAGCTTTTCGTTTTCGTTTCTCGAAAGATCACTATTAATGCCCCGATAATCACTTTTACTACCTTTTCTGAACACTGGGTGTAGTATCTCCCCCATTATAGGTATGAGCAAGGTTGAGATCTGGGCCAAATTGTGCAATTAAGCGTTCAGCATATCACGCATCATCTTGGATAATCCCAGTTCTGATACTGGGTCTTCCACAGTGTCTTTTTCCACAGATGCAATCTGCTGTACCGAGTTTCCAGCACTTTATAAGAGGACGCAGGAAAATGGCATTGGGGCGGAAAAAAACATCAACCATGTTTGAATGATGGAGGAGACTCGATGGACTGAATCACTTCATTCTGCTCTGATATCTTATCATGACTGAATGATGAGTCCTTCATATCCCGTATCAGGATTTGTGACGTGTGAGGGACAATTACAGATTTGTTCCATTAGATTCTTTTATTTGTCTTCAGCGTTTAAATTTCAGTGAGATTCGCTTTTGAAAAAATTGAGCAGAAATATGTTTTTTCCTTTGTATTGTTAATGTGTTTCATTATCTCTCTGGTTAAAGTTAGACCTGCGGTGAGAGATTTATTGGAAGAAAAGCCCACAGCTGGAAAGAAGCCACGAATGAGAACGAGGGAACAGCGACAAGTGAACCAGCCCGAGGACTGAGAGTACCAACTGAAGAGAACCCTCTGACTCAGAGTTTTCATTGATTCAGTCAGGAGAAAGTTTGGTGAGTCTCACTCACTCGAACACTGGTCCTGTAAACATTACATATCTTTACAAAGGAAGGTACGAAATAGGTGTAATGCCTCGGTCAGACCCAGTTGCAATCACTCCAGATCTGGTAATGTGCTTTCAGAAGCCCAGCTCTTTACAGTCACTCACATTCTCTCAGTCTTTGCTCAATTGAAGGTCCTGCATCATCTGAAGAAGCTTTTGGTTAGTCCTGATGTTTCCTTGTTACCTTATAATCATCTTAAAATGCGTTGACAATTTCATCCCTTTATAAGAAGCCCCAAGTGTGTCGTGTTGTAGTGATTGTAGAAATGTGGAATTACCATGAACTGCAGCAACATGCCCTTGATCCCATTGGCTATTGCAATCTGCAGTGGTATACTTACCCTCGAATATATCGTCGCGTAGGCCTCTGCTGAGAACAGACCATTTATAAAGCAAAATATCCCAACACTGCTTTTTATTCAGTCCTCACTAGCACATGGCAACCCATAATTTACATTGACATACCTTGGCCTCATCAAGTACTTTTCTGCTAATTACATTGTCAGAACCTGTGAACGTGACATTAAGCAGAGGTGGGAATTCAAAGTTATGTTCCAATGGACGTTGTGCATGGGACTTCAGCAAAGCCTTTGACAAGGTGTCACGTGGCAGCTTGGTCTCGATGATCAGGTCCCATGCTGTCCGGAGAGAGCAAATTGGATGTATTCAAAATTAGCTTCAAGGTAGCAAGCAAAGAGTGGTGGTTGAAGATTTCTCCTCGCAATGGAGGCGAGTAGTTAGCGGTGTGTCGTGTGGCTACAAGTTGGGACCTTTGATATTCGTTATTTTATAGCAATGATTTGGATGCGGTTCCACAAGGATTACTTGACAGGTAAGTTCGCAGAATGCACAACATTAGTAGTTCTGTTCACAGAGAAGATTATCGTAGCTATAGGGGATCTAAATGGACAGGGGCTGGTAAAGAGATTGCAAACCAAATCTGATCAGCAGCGGATTCATGCAGATGTTGAGGATCATGTGGAGGAAACAGCCAGAGGAAGTGGATGAGGCAGGTGCAGTTCCATAATTCAAAAAGCAGTTGGGGTGTGTAGATGGAGTGATGAGGCCAGAAGGGAGATGGCCCCATCACAGGAAATTGTGACCATCTCAGTGGGCACTGTGGTTGGCATTGTCTCGTTGGGCTGAACGCTCTGAATTTGGATTTTATTGCTCTGTGACTCTGTCAGTAGATGCCCCAGGTATCAGTGGACAGATATGGTGTGGAAGTGGTTACTAACAGGGAATGTTTGGTCCCCATGCCAAATGCTACAGGGGATGGAAATACTGTCATATTTGCAAAGTAGTCGTACTCTCTGACTCACTGTCTGCTTGTTGTGAAATTTAGAGCCTCACCAGCAGGTGGAGCTGTCCTGCAGAGCGACCAAAGTGTAAACAAGACAACGACAATCAACAATCGCCAGTCAGAATCAGAATGGACAGAGGTATGATCACAGGGATCTTTGAATTAAACGTTTGTCGCGTTTGTACACAATAGTTCAGATGAAAAAAAAACTGACACAGGTGTTAACAGTGCATAGAAAAGTTTCATCAAGCAGTGTCATTTATCCCACTGGTAAAGCGACCTTGAGTAATTGATCAACCCAACAGTTCCAGCGCAGGGACCTGACACCAGTAATGGTCGAATCACTCCGCTCATCATACAAAGCTTCAGCTAAGTGAAAGGAGCAGGGGCTCCTGAATCAGGTGGTCGTGAGTGAAACACAGACAGGATTGTGACAGCGATCTTGTCGTTTATGTGAATGTTCAGGGTCAGGGACCATTTCACCTTCAGACAGGCCCTGATGTGTAAGACATCCTCAACTTTCATTTATAAAATTCAGAAGCAGATGATAGGAGCATTTCCGGGATTTCCGAGATTCTATGATAACACAGCATTTCAGGTTTTGGAAGGAAAGGTACCAACTCCCCCCTGGTTTTTCTTGCCTGCTACGCAAAGGAGGAGGGGTGTCACCGAAATCTGTTTTCTGTAGCGGAGCGGAGATCATTGCCGGTGCTGGGAATGGCTGAGGATCAGGAGGCAACTCATTGTAGATACATTTGTGATCTGCTTCGGAGTTTTAATACCCCGGTGAATGTCTGGGCTGTGGAGAAATGGTGACCCTGAGTTTCTAAATATTTCCCTCTTGATATGATCTTCTACCTGAATTTAAATTCCCAGCTTCTTGGCTGGGAAACCCGGCATAACCAATGACCAAATGTCTGTGTCACCTGTAGACATTGTGATTGTGCTCAAATCTGAGATTCCAGCTGGAATAAAAAAGATGTTACAGCCTGGAAACGGATCCTTTGGCCCATATAATTCATGCTGATCTAAATGTCCCATTTTCCTGCAGTTTTCCCAAAGTTCTCTAGTAAACTTCTTCTCCCCCTTTTCCTGCCCACATGTTCTCAATTCTGTAATTTTATTTGTGTTTGCGGCCTCCTCTGGATGCATGTAATTTATACCCATCAGCCACCACGTGAAAATGTGCGTTTGGTCCCTTTTAAATCTCTTCCCTCGAGTCTCAGACTCCCCTACCCGGGGAAAAAGACTGTGACCATCTACCCTATCTGCACCCCTGATTACTGTATGTGTGTGTGTAAGGTTTCCCTTCAAGCTCCTGAGCTCCAGGGCAAGCTGTCCCAGCCCAACCATATAACACAAAAAGCAACACCCTAGCCCAGTACCGTAGTGTTCATTCTTCACTTCACACTTTCCAGCTTCATCACCTCCATCCTATAGATTAGCAACTGCAACTACACACAAAGCTCTATAACCAAGACTTTGCCAATGACATGCATAGTTGTTACATGATTATCAGCAGGTGGGGGATAAGATGGGAACCAGGGGAGAGGTCAGCATAGATCTCAAGGGAATGGTCAGCCTTCGACCCAGGGGACTGGACAATGTGCGTCTCAAGGGAATGGTCAGTCTGTGACCAAGGGGACAGGAGAAAGCAACTCCAGTCCCCTTGTCCAGTCTCGAGCCCCTCGTGTGACAAAGCAACTGGAGAATGTGTGATCCAGCAGACTGGACCATGTGTAATCCCGTTGCTGGTCTTTGTGTGACACAGACTACTGGACAGTTAGTGACCGAGGGAGATTTTAGCTTGTGGAAGATAATCACAGTGATATTTCCCGGTATCACCGGACACCGGTGCATTATGATCCCGTGGTCATCCGTGCGTTCAACTGCTGTGATTGGTATTACCGTGCTCATCGTGCTATTTTACTGGGAGTAAATGTGTCCGGTCACCGGCTTATCGGGATCGTCACCTGATAGGGTGTACGGGTCACATTAACCAGCACAGTTTCACTCCAAATCTGGTCAGCCAGAGTCTCGGCTCCATTGCAGTCTGAATCAGTTTTTTTCAGATCTAAATCATACTTGTATAACCTGCAATTCATTATTTATTTCATGTGGAAAATGAAACTAGTATGGAACGTACTGAAGAGGATTTTTCCAGGCGGATCATCGAGCGAAGATGATCGGGACACGGGAAGCAAGGTACCAACGCAGGGTCAGATTGAGAGCGATGTCCCAATGGAATGCGGTCCGGCCGCAGAGAAGGAGGAGAAAATTCAGCCCAGAGACAGTGACGTCAGAGACACTGATCCGGACCCTGGAACCGGCACAAGTGAGGCGACTGCCTGTCGGCTCGGAAGCTCATTGAACACAGAACTGTCAAGTCCCCAAGAAGGAGCGGGTGAGTGAAATATGAGGGTGATGCGCTCACAGAATGCGGCAGGGTGGAGGGTAAAGGTGAGGCCTTGTTGGAGGGTTGGTCAGAGGAGAGGGAAAATGTGTGGGTGTGGTACATGTGGTGCACTGGGCAGCCGTTACCCCACTACAGGAAATGTACTACCTGCTCTGAGGATTTCCAGGATGTGAATTGGAGGAAATGCAGCTGTCCAGATGAGGAGAGTGTGTCCGGGATGTGTATCAGGGGAACTGTATTCGCCAGGATGGAAAGAGTGTCTCTGGGAAGCGAATATTACCAACAGTCCCAACATTTATTGCCCATCCAAATTTAAATAGGTGAATAGGTCGGATGGGGGATGGACTGGTTTATATTAATGTGGTCCTTCTATTACGTAATGCCTAGAACATTATTGGGTAGGCTTTAAGGCAAGTGTTACATTCAAGTCAAGTCAAGTCACTTTTTTATTGCCATTTCGACCATAACTGCTGACACAGTACACAGTAAAAACGAGTCTCTTTTCAGGACCATGGTGTTACATGACACATTACAAAATCTAGACTGAACTGCTTAAAAAAAAACAGAGGAAAAGAAAAAAAAGCACACAACAACTACACTAAACTACACACCTATCTAGGACTGCATAAAGTGCACAAAACAGTGTAGACATTACAATAAATAATATACGTGACAATAGGGCAGTAAGGTGTCAGGCCAGGCGCTGGGTATTGAGGATTCTGATAGCTTGGGGTAAGAAACTGTTACATAGTCTGGTCGTGAGATCCCGAATGCTTCGGTGCATTTTACCAGATGGCAGGAGGGAGAAGAGATTGATTGAGGGGTGCATGGATCCTTTATAATGCTGCTGGCTTTACGGATGCAGCGTGTGGTGTAAATGTCCGTAATGGCGGGAAGAGAGACCCCGATGGTCTTCTCAGCTGACCTCACTATCCGCTGCAGGGTCTTGCGATCCGAGACGGTGCAATTCCCGAACCAGGCAGTGATGCAGCTGCTCAGGATGCTCTCGATACAACCCCTGTAGAATGTGATGAGGATGGGGGGGTGGAAGATGGACTTTCCTCAGCCCTCGCAGAACGTAGAGACGCTGCTGGGCTTTCTTTGCTATGGAGCTGGTGTTGAGGGACCAGGTGAGATTCTCCGCTAGATGAACACCAAGAAATTTGGTGCTCTGAACGATCTCTACCGAGGAGCCGTCGATGTTCAGCGGGGATTGGTCACTCCGTGCCCTCCTGAAGTCAACAACCATCGCTTTTGTTTTGTTCACATTCAGAGACAGGTTGTTGGCTCTGCACCAGTCCATTAGCCGCTGCACCTCCTCTCTGTAAGCTGACTCGTCGTTCTTGCTGTGTGTTGCAGCACAGTCGTGGGTCAGCAGAGTGAACAGCAGTGGTCTGTGCACACAGCCGTAGAGGGACTCCGTGCTCAGTGTGATGGTGTTGGAGATGGAGAATTAATCCAATTTTGTATCTGTAGGCAGGTTCAAGACACGGTTTTTTGTTGAGTTGGGTGAGAGCGGTGGAGACGAGGGATATCTGAGTTCAAGCCAACATTTTCCTTTTTATATTCACAGAGCCAGAGTTTACAATCTCCGACCTCCTGGCACAGGGGAAGGATTATCGACTTCACCAACTGACAAAGTTCTACAGAGACAGACTCAAACAAGCAATTGAAGAAAAGGTTGAGAGACTGGGTTTGATGTTGACAGAGGAGGGACATTTCAGTAGAGAAGAAAATGAGGTGAGTGCAGTTCGTGTATTGTCACTGATCTGCTGGTATCAGAGGGAATAGTGATGAACATTAATCTCCTGCACATTTTAGGAGATCGACTTGGGAATGGAGACTTTGATCTCTGACTCGTCTCTCGCAGATCTGGTTTCAGTTTTTAAGGTGGGGGGCACTGGGAACTGCAGGTTTAGCATCACCTTTTCTTGTATCACCTGCTGTATTTATCAGTGTGAAGTAAGAGCAGTGGCTGCATATCTGGACTTCCAAAAGGCATTCGGTCTGAAACTAATTTCAAATCTTGGCTGAACCGTCGGGTAGCTTCACCTCATCTCATTAATCCAGGATGAGTATTAAACTGTCAATTGGGCCAACCGGCTTCACTGCGGTACCTGAGGGAGGGAAACCAGCTAACCACAGCTTGTCTTGGTTCCGTGAGTTCCCAAACAATGTGTGGCTGACTTGTCATAGTCACAGCAAAGTACAGTGCAGAAACAGGCCTTTTGGCCCATCTATTCCATGCCAGACTACAGAATCTACTTATTCTCATTGACCTGCACCGGGCCATGGCGCTCTATACGCTCATTACGCATGCATCTATTCAGAATTCTCTTAAACACTTGCACTACTTGCCCTGCTAGCTAGTTTCACACTCTCACCACCCTCTGAGTAAACAGGTTTCACTTTTGTACCCTTTGAACTTTTCACTTTCAGCCTTTAGTGATAATCTCTTGTTGTAGTACCTCTTTACCTCAGTACAAAATGCCTGCTTGCATTTATCCTATCTGTATCCCAATGTAATTGTCTACACTTCTATCAAATCTCCGCTCAGTCTTTCATGTTCCAATGAATAAAGTCCTAATCAGTTCACTCTTTTCTTATAACTTAGGTCTTCCAGTCCAGGTAACATCCTTGTAATGTTTTTTTCTGTACTGTTTCAAACTTATTTCCATCTGTCTCTCCATAGGCCTCTCCAACGTCTTATACAACAGCACATCGTACATGATATTTTCATTTACCAAGGTTAATGCGCTAAGAAACTTTCTTTCAGAGCCTATCAACATTTGATGCCACTTTCAATGGCTTATGTACCTGTATTCCCAGATCACTTTGTTCTACCGGTCGCTGTGTAAGATCTACCCTGATTTGTCCATCCGAAGTGGTGCATCTTGCACCTGTCTGCATCAAATTGCATCGGCCCCTTTTAAGCCCATTCTCCAGTTGGTCCAGACCTCACTGCAAGCTCTTGTAATCTTCCTCTTTGTCCACTGCTCCTTCCCAATGTTGGAGTCATCAGCAAATTTGCTGATGCTCTTAACAGTAATTTCATCCAGATCATTGATATAGATGACAAACAACAACAGGCACAGCACCGATCCCCGTGACACTGCACGAGATACAGGCGCCAAACAGAAATGCAACAGTCTATAGTGACACTCCGGATTCTTTCCAAAAAGTTAGTGTCTAATCCAGTTTACTACTTTATCTTGAATGCTAAGCAACTGAATCTTCTAGACCGACCTCCTATACGGGACCTTGTCAAATACCGTGCTGAAGTCCATGTAGACAATATCCACAACCTGAAAGGTTGTCCTGAAAGGGAAGAAGACCAATAGGATTTCCTGAAAGGGAAGGGGCAAACAAAAAAAATCTGCTAATTTGCTGAATATCTGACTAATGAGAGACAGGGACATGCCATTTCAGGTCACTCTCCTTGGAGCTCACAAACAGTGATTGTCATGTCCTAGATCTGACCTAGTGGTATTAGAAAATCAAGTGTGTTACACCCGTCAGTGACTCTGTTCTCGTTGGGATTCATTGGCGCTGTCTGTAATGAATCTCACAGGCATTATCCAAAGGCAAGAGGTAATCTGTAAATATGTTGCTCATCTATAAATTCATCATCTGGAGACGTCTGCTTTGCTGGTAAACCTTTAAATCTCCTTCACAACTGTATCTCCTCAGACCTGGTAGCAGTGAAACTGAGGGATTATTTTACAGTGCAGTGGGCCATCAGGGGATGATGTTGATTTATTCCATAATTGTTGTCCATTATTCGTGTTATGGAAAAGCTTTCCAATTCCCTTCTGATAACTGTTCTCGGAGATCAATCATTCAGATCCAGGACATAGAACATAGAATAATACAGCACAGTACAGGCCCTTCAGCCCACAATGTTGTGCCGACCTTTAAACGCTGCCTGACCCTTAAACGCTGCCTCTCTTATTTCTCAGAGCAATGTCCTAAGCCCGTCCATATTCAGTTACCTTAATTCCATCATAGGTGTATGTTGCTTGAAGACTATTCAATGTTTAATTCATAATTCCTCAGTTAATCAGGAAGCCCATGCCTGCATTCAGGAAGTCATTACCATTTTACGGTATGAGTTTCAGGCAGTAACCATCTCCATTATAAGACAGCCGCACTGACATTTCTTAATCTTCTTTTGTCTTTACACATCATGAGACCATACGGCATCAGAGCACAATTGGCCATTAGGCCCATTGATTCTGCTCCGCCATTACATCATGGGTGATTTACTATCCCTCTCAACCCCATTCTCCTGCCTTCGCCCAATGCACTTTGCTGACCAGACTAGTCAAGAAGATACCAACCTCTGTTTTAAATATACTCAATGACCTGGTCTCCGCAGCTGTCAGTTCCAATGGATTCTGCAGTTTCACTACTCCTCGGCTAAATAATATCCTCATTTCTGTTCCAAATGGACGTCCCTCTAATCTGAGGCTGTTCCGTCTGGTTCTAGACTCCCCCACTGAGAAACAACATCTCCACGTCCTCTCAATGACTTTCGATATTCCACAGGTTACAATTAGATTCCCCCTCAACCTCCCACACTCCAGCTATTACAGGTGCATCCAGGATCCATTCCCATCAAAATCTGGTTTAATATCACTGGTTCTGTTCGTTTAGATTCCTCTCTGGATTTTTCACAATGCCATCACATATTTTCTCTGATGAGAGGATCAAAATATGCAAGTGCGGTCTGGCCAGTGCTTCCGAACACCGACTCAAACTGCACGGAATCCTGCACCAGGTCTCCAGTGACTCTTTACTACTCCGATTTCTGAATTTTCTCCCAGATTCAAAAAAAGTCTACGTCTTCATTATTTCTGCTAAAGTATATGGCCACGTACCTCACTATACTACATTCCAATTGCCACTGATGTGTCCATTTTTACATCGGTCCATGTGGGACACCCGGTCAAAGGTCCTCGGGAAGTCCAAGTAAACAACTTGCACTGACTCTCCGTTGCCGACCCAGCATGCTGTTCTCTCAAACAATTCCAACAGTTCTGTCAGGCAAGATTCCCTTCCATGGATGTTGGCCTTTTTCTTATCATGTGCGTCCAAATACCCCGAAACCTTATCCTCAATTATCGACTGCTGACATCTTCCCAAACGCTGATCAGACTAACTGGCCTATAGTTTAAAATGATCAGTCCTCCGGAACCATTCCAAAATCTAGTGATTCTTCAGCGATCATTACTAATGTCTCCACAATCTCTTCAGCCTCCTCTTTCATAAGCAATCGGGTGAGTTGATCTGGACTCATCTATCTTCAGAACTTTCAGCTTACCAAGCGCCTTCTCCGCAATAATTGCAAATACACTCACTTCTGCCACCGGACATTCCCAAATATCTGGCACGTTCTAGTGTTTTTACAGTGAGGACTGACGCAAAATGCCGACCAATATCTTCCGGCATTTCCTTGTCCCCTGACAGTACCGCTCCACTGTCATTTTCCGGTGGTCCAATATCCACTCTCCTCTCTTTCAATCTTCATATATCAGACGGACGTTTTGGTAAGCTATTTTACATCATTCTCTAGCCTGCCTTCATATTTCATATTTTCTCTATTTACGGTTTTTGAATTGTCTTCTGTTGATTTGTAAAAACATCCCAGTCCTCCAGCTTTCTACTATATTTTATAATATTCTGTGCCCTCTCCTTTGCTTTTGTGCTGCTTTGACTACTTCGTCAGCCACAGTTGATCATCCTCCCTTTAGAATAATTCTTCATCTTTGTGATTGTTTGTCCTCCGAGAAACTTCAGCCATTCCTGCTCTGCCATTGTCCCTGTTAGTGTCATTTTCGAATTTATTATTGCCCAGCTCCTCTCTCATGCCGAGGTAATTCCTTTATTCTACTGTAGCACTGATACCTCTAACTTTACTTTCTCCCTTTCAACCTGCTGGCTGAGTTCTGCTATTTTATGATCACTGCCTCTTAAGGGTTTATTTAGCTGAAGCTCCCTAATCAAATCTGGTGCAATACACAACACAGAATCCAGATCCGCCTTTTCTATAGTGGGCTCAACCATAGGCTTCTCTCAAAAACCATCTCATAGGCATTCTATAAATTCCCTCACTTGCGATTCAGCACCGACCTGATTTTCCAAAGCTCCCTGGATATTGAAACTCCCCGTGACAATTTTAGCATTGACCTTTTTCCATGCCTCTCCTCTCCCCCGTTGTAATTTGTAGCCCACATCCTGGCTACTGTTAACATGCCTGTATATAATTTCCATCAGGGTCATTATACCACATCGTCTAATCCGACATCACCTCTTTCTCAGGACTTTTCATTTTTAATGACAGCAGTTTCGACCCAACACTTTCACCTACCTGCGTATCCTTTCGATTCAATATTTATCCTTGGATTTAAGCACCCAACTATAAACTTTTGTCAGCCACGATTCAGTGATGCCCGCCATCCATTTGTTTTTGCTCTCTCTCTCCCCTCTCTTCCGTTCTTGTTGTCACATCTTGTTGATGTAATGCTGCACATTGACAGATCGAGGAAACTAATCATATTGCATCTACTGCAGGGTGTCAGTAAATCCTTATTCTTACACACTATTGATTTAGAATTTCCTTCAGTTATTGTTTCTCTGTTAATGACTGAACCCAGAGAGGATGAGGCAGCAGCCCAGTGACTGCATCTGTTCTGAAGCTACTGGGGCCATGAACAGATACTTTCCTGCACATTCTCCATGTCTGTCTGTCTGCTCCACAGTAAATTCATTGCTTTCCTGTTATAGAAAGTCACTGAACTGGCAGAGATGGGAAACCGGACAGAGAGCTCCAGACTCTTCCTCAGTTTGGTGATGAGCAAAGGCTCCCAGGCCCGGAGGGCGATGTGGGAATCCTATCTGATGCGGAGGACTGAGTTACCGAAGCTGGACAGAATACTGAGGGAAATACAGGAACACGGTATGTTAAAACCACGCACTGAACACAAAGGCACATTGAGATAAACATTTTTGTTAGTTTAATTATTTTAGCTCTGTTTCAATGGAATTTAAAAAATATATTTAAACAGGTCCTGATCCACAGGAATACATGAACATCGGCCAAGGTTTATCTGAATTACCCACTCAGCTGATAGGTGAGTGATCAAATGCACAGTTCAAACCACATCTCAAGTGTTAGTCTGTGACTTGGCAAAGCCTGGGAATCAAAATTCGCCATTAATCATTCGCTGATCTCTGGATTCAAGTAACAATTCAACGAATCTCTCTTTGCAGCCTGAATATTCTGCAATATATTTTTCTACTAATCCAGCTGTTGGTTCTGCTGAAGGCTTCACTCCAGGTCCTAACGCTCTGGGAATCCCCGCACACCCTAGGCAGGCTCCTGATACACTGTATGACCCAGTCCAGGTGACTTTTCTATCTTCAGACCTTTCATCTTCCAAGCCCCTTTTCCTTTGTAATAGCACTACACGCAATTCTTTTTGCTGATGTTCTTTACCTTTTGGAATTCTGCCAGTGACTTGCACAGAGTTTGTCTGGCATTTCCTTTCCACCCGTTACTGCAACTACAACAGCAGTTTCTAGTGGTCCGATATCGACCCTCTCCCTTTTTTCACTCTTTATATATCTGGGGAAAAAAAATACTTTGGTATCCTTTCTTATATTATTTACCATTTCCTTGCATTTCCTGCACATTCATGTATAACTAGGAGCATCTATAACATAGTTGCCTCCGACATGACCCTAGTCACTAGACTCTAGACACTAGAATACTACAGCACAGTACAGGCTCTTCCGCCCTGGATGTTGTGCCGACCCATGTATTCCTTTAAAAAGAGTACCAACCCCACACTACCCCGTGACCCTCTATTTTTATTTCATCTATGTGCCTGTCCAAGAGGTTCTTAAATACCCTTAATGTTTTAGCCTCCACCACCATCCCTGGCAAGTTGTTCCAGGCACCCACAACGCTCTGTAAAAAACGTACCCGTGATGACTCTCCTAAACTTCCCTCCCTTAACTTTGTACATATGCCCTCTATTGTTTGCTGTTGGTGCCCTGGGAAACAGGTAGTAGCAATCAACCCTATCTCTGCCTCTCATAATTTTTTAGACCTCTATCAAGTGTCCTCTCATCCTTCTACGCTCCAAAGAGAAAAGTCTGCTAACCTTGCTTCACATGACTTGTTCTCCAAACCAGGCAACATCCTGGTAAATCTCCTCTGCACCCTCTCCATAGCTTCCACATCCTTCCTATAATGAGGTGACCGGAACTGAACACAATACTCCAAGTGCGGTCTCACCAGAGATTTGTAGATTTGCAACTTGGCCTCTCTACTCTTGAACTCAATCCCCCTATTAATGAAGCCTAGCATCCCATAGGAGTTCTTAACTATCCTATCAACCCGTGCAGCGACCTTAAGGGATGTATGGATTTGAACCCAAAGGTCCCTCTGTTCATTCACACTCTAAAATAACCAACGATTAAACTTGTACTCAACATTCTGGTTTGCCCTTCCAAAATGCATCACCTCACACTTATCCGGATTGAACCCCATCTGCCACTTTTCTGCCCAAATCTGCACCCTGTCTATATCCTCTTGTAACCTTCGACAACCTACACTTCTGTCAGATCTCCATTCTAAATCCAGAATAAACAAACCAAGTTTATCAAACCTCTACTTGTAGCACATGTCAGCGAACCCAGGCAACATCCTGATGAACCTGTTCTGCACCCTCTCCAATCCTTCCAAGAGCTGGACAATCAGAAGTGAACACAATACTCCAGATGCTCCCTAAAACCATAAGACCTAGTAGCAGAATTAAGCCATTCGGCTCAGTGAATTTGCTCTTCAATTCCTCTCTACCCCATTATCCCAGTAAACGTTGACACTCTTCCTAATCAGGAACATATCGACCTGCATTTTAAATATATCCAATGAAGTGTCTTCCTCAGCCGTCTATGACAATAATTTCACAGATTCACCACCCGCCAGCCAAGAAATTTCTCCCAGTTTGTGTCCCCGGCAGCCAGGACAATTCCCCACAGTTCTCAAGCTTGTTAATATTCTGTATGAGCCTCCGATGTGGGACCTTGTCAAACACTCTACCAATATACAAGTAGACAATATCCATGTGTAACTTCATCCATCACCTTTGTCACCTCCTGGAGGAACTCAATCAAGCTGGCAAGACACAAACCCGACCCAAAGCCTTGCTACTGAACCCCAAACCACCTCATACATCCTCTCTGTCATACTCCCATGGGGCAGAACATATATAAGGCTGAGAACAGTATGAGGATGATGAATAACAGATCTAAAAAAAATGAGACAACAGCCAGATAAAAATTTTTGGGATCAGGGTTAATATCATGGACACACGTTGTGAAAATTGTTTTTCTGCGCCAGCAGCACGATTACAGTAAAGTGTGTGCAGTGAGTCTGTATTTATGTATACAATTGTGGAAATAGAATTGTATCAGCATGAATTAATCAGTCTGATGGCCTGGTGGAAGAAGCTGTCACGGAGCCTGTTGGTCCTGGCTTTTACGCTGCGGTACCATTTCCCGGATGGTAGCAGCTGGAACAGTTTGTGCTTGGTGACACTTGGGTCCAGAATGATCCTTCGGGCACTTTTTACCCCCTGTCTCTGAAATGACCTGAGTAGTAGGAAGTTCACATCTACAGATCCACTGGGCTGTCCGCACCATCTCAACCATCTGTTTTTCTGTTTTTCTTTTTTTTTGTTCAGACTAGAGAGTATGCCAGGTAGGATGTTGGAATGCTCCTCTTGCAGGATGTGGGAAGTCAGGGAGACATCCAGTGTCCCTGACAACGATACCTGCAAGAAGTGCATCCAGCTGCAGCTCCTAACAGACCGCGTTAGGGAACTGGAGCAGGAGCTGAATGACCTCCGGATCATTCGGGAGACTGAGCAGTTTATAGATAGTAGCTTCCGGGAGGTAGTTACACCTAAGAAACAGGGCACAGGTAATGGGGTTACCGTCAGGCGAGGGAAGGGGAAAGGGCAGTTAATGCAGGGTTCCTCTGTGGCCATTCCCCTCCAAAATAGGTATACCAATTTGGATACTGTTGGGGGGAGGGGGGAGGATGGCTTACCTGGGACAAGCTGCGGCAGCCGGATCTCTGGCACTGAGTCTGGTTCTGCAGTGCAGAACGGAGGGAGGAGGAAGAGGAGAGCGGTAGTGATAGGGGACTCCATAGTCAGGGGTACAGACAGGAGATACTGTGGTTGTGACAGAGACTCCCGGATGGTTTGTTGCCTCCCGGGTGCCATGGTCAGGGATGTCTCTGATCGCCTGCACAGCATTCTGAGGTGGGAGGGTGATCAGCCAGATGTTGTGGTACACATCGGTACCAATGACAGGAAAGAGTCAGGATGTCCTGAAGAGTGAGTACAGAGAGCTTGAAAAACAGGACATAGAGGGTAGTAATCTCCGGATTGCTGCCTGTGCCACGTGCCAGTGAGGGTAAGAGTGCGATGCTCTGGCAGATGAACACGTGGCTGAGAAACTGGTGTAGGGGGCAGGGTTTCAGATTTCTAGATCATCGGGACCTCTTCAGGGGCAGGTGGGACCTGTACAAGAGAGACGGGTTACACCTGAACTACAAGGGGACCAATATACTTGCAGGGAGGTTTGCTAGTTTTATTGGGGAGGGTTTAAACTAGATGGGAACCAGAGTGCCAGAGCAGATAGTGGAACGGGGGTAAAAATAAATGATGTTGGTAGTTCATGCAAAGTCACAAATAGCAAGGTTGTGTGTGGTTGTAATAATCTTCTGAGATGTGTATATTTCAAAGCGTGGAGTATTGTGGGAAAGGCAGACGAGCTGAGGGCCTGGATTGACAGATGGAATTATGACATCATAGCCATTACTGAAACTTGGCTACAGGAGGGGCAGGACTGGCAGCTCAGTGTTCCAGGGTTCCAATGTTTCAGACTTGATAGAGACAGAGGGATGAAGGGTGGGTGGTGGCTTTGCTAGTCAGGGAAAATATCACAGCAGTGCTTCGGCAGGACAGATTAGATGGCTTGTCTACGGAGGCCATATGGGTGGAGCTGAGAAACAGGAAGGTATGACCACATTAATAGGGTTGTATTATGGACTACCCAATAGTCAGCGAGAATTGGAGGAGCAAATCTGCAAAGAGATAACAGACAACTGCAGGAGACAGAAATTTGTGATTGTAGAGGATTTTAATTTTCCACACATTGATTGGGACTCCCATACTGTTAAACGTCTAGATGGGTTAGAGTTTGTGAAATGTGTTCAGGAAAGTTTTCTAAATCAATATATAGATGTACCAACTAGGGAGGATGCAATATTAGATCTCCTATTAGGAAATGAGTTGGGGCAGGTGACGGAAGTCTGTGTAGGGGAACACTTTCGTTCCAGTGATCATAACGTCATTAGTTTCAACTTGATCATGGATAAAGATAGATCTGGTCCTCGGGTTGACGTTCTAAACCCTGAAAAAGGCCAAATTTGAAGAAATGAGAAGGGATCTAAAAATCGTAGATTGGGACAGGTTGTTCTCTGGCAAGGATATGATTGGTAAGTGGGAGACCTTCAAAGGAGAAATTTTGAGAGTGCAGAGTTCGCATGTTCCTTTCAGGGTTAAAGGCAAAATGAATAAGAATAAGGAGCCTTGGCTATCGAGGGATATTGGAACTCTGATAAAGAAGAAGAGAGAGATGTATAACATGTATAGGCAACAGGGAGGAAATAAGATGATTGAGAAGTATAAAAAGAGCAAGAACATACTTAAGAAAGAAATCAGGAGGGTTAAAAGAGGACATGAGGTTGCTTTGGCAGTCAGGGTGAAGGATAATATTAAGAACTTCTACAGGTATGTTAAGAGCAAAAGGATAATAAGGGATAAAATTGATCCTCTTGAAGATCAGAGTGGTTGGCTATGTATGGAACCAAAAGAAATGGGAGAGATATTAAATGGGTATTTTGTATCTGTATTTACTAAGGAAACTAGAATGGAGTCTATGGAAACAAGGCAAACAAGTAGGGAGATCATGGAACTTATACAGATTAAAGAAGAGGAGGTGCTTGCTGTCTTGAGGCAAATCAGAGTAGATAAATCCCCGGGACCTGACAGGGTATTCCCTCGGACCTTGAAGGAGACCAGTGTTGAAATTGCAGTGGCCCTGGCATAAATATTATGTCGATACCCACCGATCGGGTGCCAGAGGATTGGAGGATAGCTCATGTAGTTCTGTTGTTTAAAAAAGGCTCAGAAAGTAAGTCGTGAAATTATAGGCCGGTAAGTTTGACATCGGTAGTAGGTAAATTATTGGAAGGAATACTAAGAGATAGGAGCTCCAGGTATTTGGATAGACAGGGACTGATTAGAAAATGGCAGCATGGCTTTGTGCGTGGTTGGGCATGTTTAACCAATCTATTAAAGTTTATCGAGGAAGATACCAGGAAAGTGGATGAAGGGAAGGCAGTGGATGTTGTATACATGGACTTCAGTAAGGCCTTTGGCAAGGTCCCGCATGGGAGGTTAGTTAGGAAGATTCAGTCGCTAGGTATGCATGGAGAGGTAGTAAATTGAATTAGACATTGGCTCAATGGAAGAAGCCAGAGAGTGGTAGTGGAGGATTGCTACTCTGAGTGGAGGCCTGTGACTAGTGATGTGCCACGGGGATCAGTGCTGGGTCCATTGTTATTTGTCATCTATATCAATGAACTGGATGAGAATGTGGTAAATTGGATCAGCAAATTTGCTGATGATACAAAGATAGGAAGTGTAGTGGATAGTGAGGAAGGTTTTCAAAGCTTGCAGAGGGATTTGGACCAGTTGGAGGAATGGGCTTAAAAATGGCAGATGGAGTTTAATGCGGACAAGTGTGAGGTATTGCACTTCGGAAGGTCAAACCAAGTTAGAACATACAAGGTAAATGGTAGGAGACTGAGGAGGGCTGTAGAACAGAGGGGTCTGGGAGTATAGATACATAATTCCCTAAAAGTGGCTTCACAAGTAGATAGGGTCGTAAAGAGAGCTTTTGGTACATTGGCCTTTATAAATCAAAGTACTGAGTATAAGAGTTGGAATGTAATGGTGAGGTTGTATAAGACATTGGTGAGACCGAATTTGGAGTATTGTATGCAGTTTTGGTCACCTAATTACAGGAAGGATATTAATAAGGTTGAAAGAGTGCAGAGAAGGTTTACAAAGATGTTGCCGGGACTTGAGAAATTAATTTGCAGGGAAAGTTTGAATAGGTTAGGACTTTATCCCCTTGCATATAGGAGAATGAGAGGTGATTTGATCGAGGTGTATAAAATTATGATGGGTATAGATAGAGGGAATACAAGCAGACTTTTTCCACTGAGGCTAGGGGAGAAAAGAAATCAGAGGTCATGGGTTAAGGGTGAAGGGGTAAAAGTTTAAAGGGAACATTGCGGGGGGGCTTCACACAGAGAGTGGTGGGAGTGTGGAATGAGCTGCCAGATGAAGTGGTGTATGCGGTCTCACTTTTGACATTTAAGAAAAACTTGGACAGGTATATGGATGAGAGGTGTATGGAGGGATATGGGCCAGGTGCAGGTCAGTGGGACTAGGCAGAAAAATGGTTCGGCAAAGCCAAGAATGGCCAAAAGGCCTGTTTCTGTGCTGTAATGTTCTATGGTTCTGTGGTTCTGTCTGAGGTGAAAGATGTGCTGTTGTGTCTTTTTTCACCACACAATTGACGTGTACAGACCACGTGAGGTCCTCAGTGATGTGAATGCCGAGGAACTTAAAGCTGTTCACTCTCTCAAACCCAGATCCATTGATGTCAATAGGGGTTAGCCCGTCTCCATTCCTCCTGTCTTTGCAACATTGCATCCAGCTCCTTTGTTTTTGCGACATTGAGGGAGAAGTTGTTTTCTTGTCAACACTGTGTCAGGGTGGTGACTTCTTCTGTGTAGGCTGCCTCGTTATTATTTGAGATTTGGCCAATAAATATAGTATCCTCAGCAAATTTAACTAGCAGATTGGAGCTGTGGGTAGCGACACTGTCATGCGCATACAGAGAGTAAAGGTGGGTGCTTAGGACACAGCCCTGAGGGGCTCCTGTGTTGAGGGTCAGAGGGGCAGAGGTGAGGGAGCCCACTCTTACCACTTGCTGGTGATCTGACAGGAAATCCAGGACCCAGCTGCACAAGGCAGGGTGAAGGCCGAGGTCTCTGAGCTTCTTGTCAAGCCTGGAGGGAATGATGGTATTGAATGCTGAACTGTAGTCTAATAACATCATTCTCACATAAGCATCCCTCTTCTCCAGATGTTTAAGGAGGTGTGCAGAGCAGTGGCTATTGTGTCATCTGTTGATGGGTTGTGTCGGTAGGTGAATTGTAGGGGGTCCAGTGTGGGTGGTAACAAGCTGCAGATGCAGTCCTTGACCAGTCTCTCAAAGCATTTGCTTATTACTGAGGTGAGTGCGACAGGACGCCAGACGTTCAGGCATGTTGCCTTAGTCGCTTTAGGTACAGGAACAATGGTGGATGATTTGAAGCAGAAGGGAACTCTACACTGGGAGAGGATGAGATTAAAAATATCCGTAGATACACCTGCCAGTTGTACCGCGCGCATCCTGAGTACCCGCCCTGGGACGCCGTCCGGTCCCGCAGGCTTGCGACTGTCCACTCGTTGGAAACACCTGCGAACCTCAGCCTCAGAGATGACCAATGTGCAGGTCGCTTTGTCGGCTCTCCTCGGGGTCTCAGTGTTGGCGATATCGAACCGAGCGTAAAGAGACTTAGATCCTTTGGGAGACAGGCATCGATGTTGGCAGCACCACTGCACTTAGCTCTGAAGTCTGCATTGGGGTGCAGAGCTTGCCATAAGCTGTGTGTGTTGTTGGTGGAGAGCTGTGCCTGAATACGATCTCTGTATTGTCGTTTCGCTGCCTGGATGACTTTGCACAGATCGGAGCTGAATTTCTTGAGCTCCTGCTGATCACCGGCAATGTAAGCAGTCGGTCACACGGCAAGTGCTGTTCACACGGAACTGTTGATACAAATTTTGTGGTTTGGGAAGTCCTGACCGATTTCTGAAGGAAATCATCTCCCCTCTGTGACAATAACACACAACTGGGGGATGTTGTTTTTCACAGCTGTGATAATAACAGCCGGGAACTCCCTTGGCAGCCGGAAAGGTTTACACAGCAGCACCAGGTACTCCAGATATGGGGAACAAAAGGATTTGAGGGCATGGACATTCCAGGGTACCACCAAGCATTAATGATCATGAAACATACCCTAAATCCTGTTCTCTTCCCAAATAGGGTGTGTGTGTGTGTGTGTGTGTGTGTGTGTGTGTGTGTGTGTGTGTGTGTGTGTGTGTGTGTGTGTGTGTGTGTGTGTGTGTGTGTGTGTGTGTGTGTGTGTGTGTGTGTGTGTCTGTGGGGGGGGGTGGTGGTACTGGATGACGACACGATCGTTGGTGACGGTAGGGGCCAATTCTGGATCTGTGGACTCGGGAGCAGTTGGGACAGAGGGACAGCTGGGACGCAGGCGCTTGGGTAGTTGGATCCTTCTTGCATCCCCTCTTCTTTTCAGCAGTCGCTCCTGGGTTCCTCAAAATTCCTGGCTTGTCCGTGGATCAGCGGCTGCCACTCGTTGGCCTCCATATTTACCTGAGAGAGCCTCTGCTTAATTTGGTCCCTGTACCTCCTGCGCGGGGCACCACGAACTCTCTTGCCCTGAGAGAGTTCTCCGTAGAGTACTGCTTTCGGTAACCTGGAGTTATCCATGCGAGACATGTGGCCTGTCAGACGGTGGATCTGGCTGAGCAGCAAAGTGGCTTCAGGACCTGGAAGTTGGACATATCTAGCTGTGCATGTCTGTGTGATTATATGAAATATTAAACTAAATAAGTAGTACAGAAATAGAAATTTAAAAAGAGATTACTGAAACACTATCGATGGGTTCAATGTCCAGTCAGAAACTGGATGGCAGAGGAGAAGTTGCTCCTGAATCGTTGAGTGTGCGCCTTACTCCGTTCCTCGTGAACCAGACGGTGATGCAGCCAGTTACAATGCTCTGCAAGTTACATCTGTAGAAATATTCAAGTGATGTTGGAAACTCCTGATGAAATATAGCCACTGTTGTGCCTTCTCTGTAGCTGCATCAATATATTGGGTCCAGGTTAGATACTCGGAGATATTGACAGCCAGGAATTTGGAATTGCTCACTCTTTCCACAGCAGATCCCTCTGTGAGGACTGGTGTGTCGTGATCCCTCAGCTTGCCTTTTCTGAAATCCACAATTAGCTCTATTGACACACTGTCATAACGCAAGCAGGATTCAGCACTCCATACACGCATATGCAAATCTGATAAGGGGTACACATCACTGAACGTAAATGAAAACATAACCCATAAAAGTGAAGAAACTATCATAATAGTAGAAAACGTTAACCAATGGAAGAGTCTGACTCCCCACGGAGGACATCCACACGATCTGAGCCGATTAGATGTCGACAAGGCAGCGTCGAGCTCCTGGCTCAGAGTTGGAGACCTCTTCCCAGAAACAGAAGGGATCATTGTAGCAATACAGGACAAGGTTGTTGACACATGTCGTCATCAATAATACAGAATAAACGACCAATAGATTCAGGACGATAAATGCTGAAAATTACAAGAAAACCAGAAACAATCCAACACTTTACAACATCCTGCAGCAATTTAACTGAATCTCATGACTTGCACAAGCACAATCATTCCCAAAAAGCTTGCTTGAACTACAACTGATGAAAAACACGATAACTTACAATAAGTACAAGGCTGCTCCACTTATAGAGTTAGAGTCCTTCATATCATACTGTTACCCATCATTATTTCAGATACGGTAATCCATGATGACCGTTTGGATATAATTTTACAGGATAAACAAGCAAAAACAACTTTTTGAATAAATATATATGGCCATTCCAAACACAACTTACAGAAATGAATTAGTGGAAAACACCAGAAATATGCTGAAATAAAAGGGGAGATTGAAAGACTGTGATATACGAACAAGGTATTCAAATCGCAATATCGATAACTGGTATCATCCCAAAGGCTTTACACAATAGTATTAACCAATTAGGCCCAAACGGCGATACCAATCTGTGTCAGTCTCTTCCGTTCCCTTCTGTTCATCAGATGCATGGAGAGAGGGAGCTTGCTACATCGGCAAAAGCTTCCTCTCCATATCGGAGTGTCCCGGCTTGCAGGGGCAGGACATCCATGGTCGACTCTGACAGACGGAGGCCTCATTAGACAGAGCCCCACACCCCCACAGCAAGACTGATGAGTAGCAGTTGCCAAGACTTCACCACCCTCTCCCACAGACACGATGTACATCACTGAGACAGACCCTTGTGGCTTCTTACATTAACACAGATTCCATCTTTCCACCAATCCTCCGTCACTGCGATTGAAAACTACCCATTTTCATTCCTGTCATTCCGATGGGTTATCGATCCGCAACTTCACTCTGATTCTCCCCCAGACGCTGCCCGACTTGAGTATTTCCCGCATATTCTGCTCATGTTTTGATGCAAGGACAGTGGACACCTATGACTCTCCAGTGTGCAGATCGGCCAAAATGCACAGTGTCCTGCTCTCCATAGTTCCACACCAGATCAACATTAACATCCTCTGTTAATGAGGCAAACAATGCTTTAAATATAGTGAAATGTTGTTGAAACGGGAGTTCAGTCAGGATTGCAATAGGATATCAGGGGAATGTTAAAATTCACAAATAACTAGTACCAGAACATGAGGATTGGACATTTTCTGGGACATTCATCGCTGTCAATTCCGGTGTCTGTGAACAGAATTTTACTTTCTATCCTATTCTCCATGGAAGCTTTGAATTAATTCATGTATTCTCAAACAAAGAATGTCGAAATGCAGTTATAATATTCTTTGTCAGTTGACCCATTTACCATTTTTTCTATGTTCTCTGTTCCCATGGAAGATGTTCAACAGAAACACAAGGAGACTCTGCGGGCACAAACTGAAACACTGAGAGTGAGCACGATCCTGATGACGGAGAAGGTGAAGGTTTTCCAGCTGGCTGATCGATACGTTGAGCTCACGGTCATTTCTACTGTTCGAGATCGGACACTCGTGGAAGATGAGCTGCTGAAAAGAGGTAGAGACCATGAGGAGTATAGAGAGAAACAACTCCGCAAAAAGCTGGAGAAAATCCGTACTGATCAGTTATTCCAGAGCAGCTTTTCCGGGAGTAAATCCAAATCTGTGAGTTCAGCAGCAGTGGCCGGAGTCCCGGGGATCGGGAAAACAACGATGGTACAAAAGATTGTTTATGACTGGGCCATGGGGAAAATATACCAACAATTCAAGTTTGTCTTCAGTTTCAAATTCCGAGATTTAAACAGTATTGACTATCGAATAAACCTGAGGGAACTGATTCTGGATCAGTATCCTTACTTTGGGAATATCCTGAGAGAAATCTGGAAGAACCCAGAGGGATTACTGTTTATATTCGATGGTTTGGATGAATTCAAACACAAAATCGATTTTGCGGACAGTCGGAGAGATACAGAACCCAAGCACCAGTGCACAGATCCCGAGTGGAAGTGTGAAGTGTCGGACATTGTGTACAGTTTAATCCAGGGCAAGCTGCTCCCAGGGTGTTCAGTGCTGGTGACCACCCGTCCCACTGCGTTACATTTATTGGAGAAGGCTGAGATCAGTGTCTCCGCAGAAATCCTGGGATTTTCTGGTGAGGAACGGAAGGAATATTTCAACAAACATTTTGAAGACCAGACGGTGGCGGAAGCAGTTTTCAAACACGTGAAGGAGAACGAGATCCTGTACACCATGAGCTACAACCCCTCCTACTGCTGGATCCTCGCTCTGGAACTGGGCCCCTTCTTCACAAAAGGGGTCAGGAACCCACAGCGAGTTCCCAAGACCATCACCCAACTGTATTCCAACTATATTTACAATATCCTGAAAAACCACAGCCGTGAGATTGAGAGACCCCGTGATGTGTTACTCAGGGTTGGTCAGATGGCCTTCAGAGGAGTGTCCGAGATGAAGCCTGTGTTTACAGATGGAGATTTGATCAAGTACAATCTGCAGCCTTCCCCGTTCCTGTCCGGGTTCCTGATGGAGATTTTGGAGAGAGAGGATTCTGCCCAGGGCGTGGTGTACACATTCCCACACCTCACCATCCAAGAGTTTGTAGCTGCAGTCGCACAATTCCTGAATCCACATCCCGGGGATATCCTGAAATTCCTCACTGATGCCCACAACACGACAGATGGGCGATTTGATGTATTTCTCCGTTTTGTTGCTGGTCTCTCCAACGCAAAGACAGTTCGGGGCCTAGAGGAGTTTCTGGGTCCATTTCCTCATGAAACAACCTGCCGGGTGATTGACTGGCTGAAGGAGGAGGTTAAACGTCAGAGTGGAAACACGGAGAGGAAAGCTGGTAAAAGGAGGCTCCTGAACACATTGCACTACCTGTTTGAGTCTCAGACTAGTGGACTGGCTCAGGCCGCACTGGGGTCTGTGGAAAGACTTTCATTTAGTGGAATAACACTGACCCCGATTGACTGCGAGGTCTTGTCTCATGTCTTCGGATTCTGTGATACAATAAAACACCTCGACCTGTGGCAATGCCACATTGAGGCTGAAGGAATCCAGCGGCTGGAACCCGTGCTGTACAAGTGCCAGGAGTTGAGGTAATATGATTTATCTCTCACTCTGAACTGTGAAACTGTTCCATTGGGTTGTTTCAATGTAAAGCGATTTCGGTAAAACTGTAGTAAATATGATTGTGAAGAATTGTGATCTAGGCCTCATATGGAGCCAATGATCATTAATGGAGAATGTGTGGAGCAGGTTAAGACCTACAAGTATCTGGGAGTACAGTTAGACGAGAAGCTAGACTGGACTGCCAACACAGATGCCTTGTGCAGTAAGGCACAGAGTCGACTGTACTTTCTTAGAAGGTTGGCGTCATTCAATGTCTGTAGTGAGATGCTGAAGATGTTCTATAGGTCAGTTGTGGAGAGCGCCCTCTTCTTTGTGGTGGCGTGTTGGGGAGGAAGCATTAAGAAGAGGGACACCTCACGTCTTAATAAGCTGGTAAGGAAGGCGGGCTCTGTCGTGGGCAAAGTACTGGAGAGTTTAACATCGGTAGCTGAGCGAAGGGCGCTGAGTAGGCTACGGTCAATTATGGAAAACCCTGAACATCCTCTACATAGCACCATCCAGAGACAGAGAAGCAGTTTCAGCGACAGGTTACTATCGATGCAATGCTCCTCAGACAGGATGAAGAGGTCAATACTCCCCAATGCCATTAGGCTTTACAATTCAACCGCCAGGACTTAAGAACTTTTTAAAAGCTATTATTAATGCTTTTTGAGATAGTGATTTAGATGCATATCATATTTTTACTGAGTTAAGTATTGTATGTAATTAGTTTTGCTACAACAAGTGTATGGGACATTGGAAAAAAAGGTTGAATTTCCCCATGGGGATGAATAAAGTATCTATCTATCTATCTATCTATCTATCTATCTATCAAATGTCCAGGGGATCGGTCAGTAATTCCCCAAGGACGGGAGGGTTCTGTGGTTCCTTGTGAAGGGATGTTGGAGACTTCATCAGATCAGTGAACAACGGCCATTGTTTTAATGGCAGTAAATCACAGCAATGGCTGTGTTTCTCGCTGCCTATGACACGTCCATTGACAATGCACCTTGTCACTGTTACTGAAACCCAGACCGACACTGACTGTAGCAGGTGGGTCAGAGATTCACAACCCCTTCCCGGTGAGGGACAAGAGACGGTCAGCAGACTGTCCCAGTGAGAAGGAAAGAAATACCATTGTGAGATTGTCCTCCCCTGCCCTTGATAGTGTGTGACTTTGCTCACTACCAGATATGCACAAAGAGAGGGCATATCTCCTCTGCGGCTCTGTTCAGACCCAACACACACGTAAAAACATTTCAGCATTCTCTCCTCTTGTAGGATTATCGTTTACCCTTGGAATCCTCCTGTGTGACCTCTCATCTCAATCCCTCTTCCATTCTTAGGGATCTCGTCCCCATCCCCATTCGTCCTGTCGGTTCTCTATTACTCTTTCCTCATTCTACTGTGGGATGTCTTTTCCCCACCCCCTTCCTCCTATGGGATTTCTCTTCCCCTTCCCCCTTATTCCTGTGGGATCTCTTCCCCACCCCCCTTCCTCTTGTGGATTCTCTGTTCCCCATCTCCCTACCTCCTGTGGGATCTCTCTTCCTCATCCTCCTTCCTCCTGTTGGATCTGTCTTCCCCACCCCTTTCCTCCTGTGAAATCTCTCTTCCCCATCCTTCTTCATGTTGGATCTCTGTTCCCCATCCCCTTCCTACTTTGGGATCTCATTTCCTATTCCTGCTTCCGCCTGTACGATCCCTCTTTCCCCTGTACGATCCCTCTTCCTCATCCCCCTTCCTCGTGGGATCACTCTTCTCTATCCACTTCTCCATGTGGGATCCTCTCTCCATCCCCTTTCCTCCAGTGATATCTCTTCCCATCCCTCTTCCTCCTGTGGGATCTCTCTCCCCCATCTCCCTTCCCCATGTGAGTTCTCTCTTCCCCATCCCACTTTCTCCTTTGGGACCTTTCTTCCCCATCCCACTTTCGCCTGTGGGAACTCTCCTTTCCATCCCCTTTCCTCCTCTGGGATCTCTCCTACCCATCTCCTTCCTCCTGTGGGATCTCTCTTCCCCTTCCCCCTTCTTCCTGTGGGATCTCTTCCCCACTCCCCTTCCTCTTGTGGGATCTCTGTTCCCCATCCCCCTTCCTCCTGTGGATTCTCTGTTCCCCATCTCCCTACCTCCTCTGGGATCTCTCCCACCCATCTCCTTCCTCCTGTGGGATCTCTCTTCCGCATCCCCATTCCTCCTGTGGGAACTCTCTTCCCCACCCCCTTCGTCCTGTGGGATAGCTCTTCCCTATCCACCTTCTTCCTGTGGGATCTCTGTTCCCTATCCCCCTTCCGCATGTGGGAACACTCGTCCCCATATCTCTTCATAGAATCGTAAAATCATAGAACACTACAGCACAGAAAACAAACCATTCGATCCTTCTGCTCTGTGCCGGAACTTTATTCTGCTAGTCCCGTTGACCTGCACCCAGTCCATAACCCTCCAGACCTCTCCCATCCATGCATCTATCAGATTTATTCATAAAACTTAAGAGTGTATTCGCATTTTCCACATCAGATGGCAGCTCGTTCCACACTCTCACAACTCTCTGAGTGAGGACGTTCCCCCTAAACCTTTCCCCTTTCACCCTGAAGCCAAGTCCTCTTGTAATTTATCTCTCCTAATCTATGTGGAAAGAGCCTATTCGCATTTATCCTGTTTATACCCCTCATAATTGTGTAAACTTCTATCAAATCTCCCCTCATTCTTCTGCGCTCCAAGGAATAAAGTCCTAACCTGCTCAATCTTTCCTTGTAACTCAACTCCTGAAGAGCCGGCAACATCCTAGTAAATCTTCTCTGCACTCTTTCAATCTTACCGATATCTTTCCTATAGTTATAGTTAGGTGACCAGGACTGCACACAATATTCAAAACTTGGCCTCAAGTTGAAGTGGATAGTCTTTTTCCATTGAGAATAGGGGAGCTTCGAACAAGAGGACATGAGTTGAGAGTGAAGGGGCAAATGTTTAGGGGTAAAACGAGGGGGAACTTCTTTACTGAGAGAGTGGTAGCTGTGTGGAACTTCCAGTAGAACTGGTAGAGGCAGGTTTGATTTTGTCATTTTAAAAAGATTGGATAGGTCTATGGACAGGAAAGGAATGGAATGGAGGGTTATTGCCTGAGTGCAAGTAGGTGGGACTAGGTGAGAGCAAGAATTCGGCAAGGACGAAAAAGGCCCAGATGACCTGGTTCCGTGCCTTGTTGTTATGTGGTTGTATGTATTCCATCTGCCATTTTCTGGCCCATTTGGCCAGTTGGTCCAGATCCCTCTGTAAGCTTTGAAAGTTTTCCTCGTTGTCCACAACGCCTCTATTTTAGTGTCATCAGCAAACTTGCTGATCCAATTTATCACACTATCATCTAGATCATTGATATAGACAACAAACAACAATGGTCCCAGCACAGATCCCTGAGACACACCACTAGTCACAGGCCTCCAGTCTGAGAAGCAATCATCCACTACCACTCTCTGTCTTCTCACACACAGCCAATTTCGAATCCAGTTTACAACCTCTCCATGGATACCTAGTGTCTGAACCATGTAACTAACCTCTTACGTGGGACCATGTAGACAACATCCACAGCCTTTCCTTCATATGCTTTCTTGGTAACCTCCTCGAAGAAACACTACAAAAATCATTAAACACGATCTGCCATGCACAAAGTCATGCTGACTATCTTATCAACACTTGGATGTCCAAATCCTTATTTCTCCGATCTCTCAGAACACCTTCTGATAATTTACCTACTACTCATGTTAGGCTCACTGGATTGTAATTACCTGGTGTACATGTAGAGCCTTTTTCAAACAACGGAACAACATGAGCTACCCTTCAATCCTCCGGCACCGCAGCCGTTGCGAAGGACATTTTAAATATTTCTGCCAGGCCCCTGCAATTTCTACATTAGTCTCTCTCAAGGTCGAAGGAAATATCATGTCAGGCCCGGAGATTTATCTACCTTTATTCGCTGTAAGGCAGCATGCACCTCCTCCACTTTAATCTCTATATGTTCCATGACACTACTACTTGTTTCCCTAATTCCATATCCGCTATGCCAGTTTCCTGAATAAACAATGACGCAAAAAACCTGGTTAAGATCTCCCCCATCTCATGATGCTCCACACATAGACCACATAGACAACGACTCTGATCTTCTAGGGGACCAATTTTGTCCTTTACTATCCTTTTACTCTTAATATACTTATACCATATAACCATATAACAATCACAGCACGGAAACAGGCCATTCCGGCCCTCCTAGTCCGTGCCGAACTCATTAATCTCACCTAGTCCCACCTACCCGCACTCAGCCCATAAACCTCCACTCCTTTCCTGTCCATATACCTATCCAATTTTACCTTAAATGACACAACTCAACTGGCCTCTACTACTTCTGCAGGAAGCTCATTCCACACAGCTATCACTCTCTGAGTAAAGAAATACCCCCTCGTGTTTCCCTTAAACTTTTGCCCCCTAACTCTCAAATCATGTCCTCTCGTTTGAATCTCCCCTACTCTCAATGGAAACAGCCTATTCACGTCAACTCTATCTATCCCTCTCAAAATTTTAAATACCTCGATCAAATCCCCCCTCAACTTTCTACGCTCCAATGAATAGAGACCTAACCTTTTCAACCGTTCTCTGTAACTTAAGTGCTGAAACCCAGGTAACATCCTAGTAAATCGTCTCAGTACTCTCTCTAATTTATTGATATCTTTCCTATAATTCGGTGACCAGAACTGTACACAATACTGTACAATTCTGGAAATTCTACAATTACTTGTAGAAACCCTTCGGGTTTACCTTCACATGATCTGCCAACACAACCTCATGTCTTCTCTTTGCCTTCCTGGTTTCCTTCTTTCGTATTCCCTTACATTCTCTATACTCTTCAAGTACCTCATTTGTTCCTTGTTGCCTGTAACTGCTAAACACCTACTTAACCAGATCGCCAATATCCCTTGAAAACCAAGGTTCCCAATGCCTGTTAACTTTCCCTTTAATCCTGGCAGGAACATGCAAACTCTGCACTCTCAAAATTTCACCCTTGAAGGCGTTCCACTTACTGAAGACATCCTTGCCAGAAAACAATTTATCCCAATCCACTCTTCCCAGATACTCTGACATTTCCACAAAATTGGCCCTTCTCCAATTCAGAACCTTAACTGGTGCACCAGTCCTATCCTTATCCATAATTAACTTGAAACTAATTGCATTATAGGCAATAGGTGCAGAAGTAGACCATTCGGCCCTTCGATCCTGCAGCGCCATTCTGAGATCATGGCTGATTATCTACTATCAATACCCGGTTCCTGCCTTGTCCCCATATCCCTTGATTCCCCTATCCATAAGATACCTATCTAGCTCCTTCTTGAAAGCATCCAGAGAATTGGCCTCCACTGCCTTCCGAGGCAGTGCATTCCAAACCCCCACAACTCTCTGGGAGAAGAGGTTTTTCCTTAACTCTGTCCAAAATGACCTGCCCCTTATTTTCAAACCATGCCCTCTGGTACTGGACTCTCCCAGCATCTGGAACATATTTCCTGCCTCTATTTTGTTCAATCCCTTAATAATCTTATATGTTGCAATCAGATCCCCTCTCAATCTCCTTAACTCCAACGTGTACAAGCCCAGTCTCTCTAACCTCTCTGCGTCAGACGGTCCGGCCATCCCAGGAATTAACCTCGTGAATCTACGCTGCACTTCCTCTATAGCCAGGATGACCTTCCTTAACCCTGGAGACCAAAACTGTACACAATACTCCAGGTGTGGTCTCACCAAGGCCCTGTACAAATGCAAGAGGATTTCCTTGCTCTTGTACTCAATTCCCTTTGTAATAAATGCCAACATTCCATTAGCCTTCTTCACTGCCTGCTGCACTTGCTCATTCACCTTCAGTAACTGATGAACAAGTACTCCTAGATCTCTTTGTATTTCTCCCTTACCTAACTCTACACCGTTCAGATAATAATCTGCGTTCCTGTACTTACTTCCAAAGAGGATAACCTCACACTTAATCACATTAAACGTCATCTGCCAAGTATCTGCCCACTCACCCAGCCTATCCAAATCACCCTGAATTCTCCTAACATCCTCATCACATGTCACACTGCCACCCAGCTTAGTATCATCAGCAAACTTGCTGATGTTATTCTCAATGCCTTCATCTAAATCGTTGATGTAAATCGTAAACAGCTGTGGCCCCAATACCGAGCCCTGTGGCACCCCACTAGTCACCACCTGCCATTCCGAGAAACACCCACTCACCGCTACCCTTTGCTTTCTATCTGCCAACCAGTTTTCTATCCATGTCAATATCTTCCCGCCAATGCCATGAGCTCTGATTTTACCCACCAATCTCCTATGTGGGACCTTATCAAATGCCTTCTGAAAATCGAGGTACACTACATCCACTGGATCTCCCTTGTCTAACTTCCTGGTTATCTCCTCGAAAAACTTATACGGAAGTAGATTGCCAGACGTTTCTTCCGCGCTGATACTGCGGCCCAGTTTGGGACCCGGCTGGGTTTGAACTCAGGACCATCGGCCTTGAAGTCCAGTGCAGATACACCACCAGCCGGCCCAGTGACATTATGGTCACTGGACCCAAATGTTCACCTACACATACTTCTGTCACCTGACCTGTCTGATTCCCTAATAGGAGATCAGGTACTGCACCCTCTCTCGTTGGTACCTCAATATATTGATTTAAAAAACTTTCCTGACCACATTTGACGAACTCCACGCCATCTAACCCTTTATCAGAGTGGAAGTCTCCGTCAATATGTGGAAAATTAAAATCCCCGTATATTACAACTTTCGGTTTCTTACATCGGTCTGCCACATCTCACCAGATTTTCTCCGCCAATTCTCTCTGACTATTCTCTCTACAATACAACCCTATTAGTGTGGTCACACTTTTCCCATTCCTCAGCTCCACCCATATGGCCTCCACGCGCATCTGTGGTATTTTCCTTGACTAGTCACTAGTTTTGCTACAACAAGTGTATGGGACATTGGAAAAAAAGTTGAATTTCCCCATGCGGATGAATAAAGTATCTATGTATCTATCTATCTATCTATCTATCTATCTACCCATACGGCCTCTGTAGACGAGCCCTCCGGGCTGTCCCGTCTACGCACAGCTGTGAGATTCACCCTGACTAGTAATGCCACTCCTCACCCTTTCATCCCTCCCCCCTATCACGTCTGAAACAACGTAACCTCGGAACATGAAGCTGCCAGTCCTGCCCCTCCTGCAAACCAAGTCTTACTAATAGCAATAATGTCGAAATCATCTTGTGCCAATCTACGCCCTAAACTCATCTGCCTTACCTACAATACTCCTCGGATGGAAATAGAACATTTCTATCACGTACAAACCATTGATATCTGTCTATACAGGCAGTCCTCGCATGACCATTATCCCCCTCCACATCACTATCTGCTCTAACACTCTGACCCTCCCCCCTGCAACCTTGTTTAAAACCCCCGGAGCAGAACTTGCTAACCTACCGGCAAGGATGTTAGTCCCCCTCCAGTTCAGGTGCAAACTGTCCAATTCGAACTGGTCCCACCTCCCCTGGAAGAAAGCCCAATTGTCCAGAAACATGAACCCCTCCCTTATGCACCATCCCATCAGCCACGTATATAGCTGCATTATCTTCCTATTTTAGCCTCACTAGCACGTGGCAAGGGTAACAATCCACCTCTGGGATCTCGCTTTCTCATCCCCCTTTCACCCTCTGGCCTCTGTTCCCACTCCCCCTTCCTTCCAACTGTTGGATCACACCTCAGCAGCCACCTTCCTCCTATGAGATCTCTCATCCCCATCCCCCTTCCTCCTGATGAATCTCTCTTCCCCATCCCCATTCCTACAGTGGAATCTCTCTTCTCCACCCCGCATGCTCCTGTGGGATCTCTCTTCCCCATTGCCTTTCCTCCTGAAAGATCTCTCTTCCCCATCCCCGTTCACCCTGTGGGGCCTCTGTTCCTATCCCACTTCCATCTGACGGATCTCTCTTCCCCATCAACTTCCTGCTGTTGGATCTCTCTTCTGCATCCCCCTTCCTCATCTGAGATTTAACCTCCGCACCCCTTTCTTCCTGTGGGATCTCTCTTCCCCATCTCTTTTCCTACAGTGGGATCTCTCTTTCCCATCCACCTTACTCCTCTGGGGGCTCCGTTCCCATCCCTTCCTCCTGTGGGATCTCTTTGCCTCATTTCCCTTCCTCCTATATCATCTCTCTTCCCCAAACCCTTTCGTTCTGTGGGATCTCTCTTCCCAATCCACTACATCGGGATGGATTACTCTTCCACATCCCACTTCCTCCTATGGGATCTCTCCTACTCACCCCCCAACCTCCTGTACGATCTTGCTTTCCCACCCACGTCGTCCTGTCTCATCTGTCTTCCCTATGCCCCATCATCCTATGGGATCTCTATTCCCCATTCCCCTTCCTTCTTTGGGGTTTCACTTCCCCATCCACTTTCCTCCGGTGGGATCTCTCATCACCATCCCCCTTCCTCCTGTGAGAATCTGTCGCCGCCATCCCCTTTCCTGCTGTGGGATCTCTCTTCCACATCCCCCTTCCTCTTGTGGGATCTCTCTTCCACATCCCCCTTCCTCCTGTGGGATCTCTCTGCCCCATCCCCCTTCCGCCTGTGGGATCTCTCTTCCCAATCCCCCTTCATCCTGTGGGCTCTCTCTTCCCCATCCCCTTCCTCCTGTAGGATCTCTCATCCCCATCCCCCTTCCTCTTGTGTGCTCTCTCTTCCCCATCCCACATCCTCCTGTGGGTCATCATAATGCCCGCTCTTCCTGTGGGATCTGTCTTTTCTATCCACATTCATCCTAATGTATCTCTCTTACACATCTCACATCCTCCTGTATGATCTTTCTTCCCCATTCCACATCCTCCTGTCGAATCTCTCTTTCCCATTCTCCTTCCAACTGTGGGTTATCTCCTCCCAACCCTCTTTTTTCCTAGAGATATATCTTCCCCACCCCACTTACTTCTGTGGGATCTCTATTCCCCATTCCCTTCCTACTGTGCGCACTCTCCTCCCCATCAACTTCCTGCTGTTGGATCACTTTTGCTCATCCCCCTTCCTCCTGTGGGATCTCCCTTCCCCACCCCTTCCTCCTCTGGCATATCTTTTTCCCGATCCCACTTCTTCCTATGGGATTTCTTTTCCTCATAACCCTTCCTCCTGTGGGATCACTCTTCCCCATCCCCCTTCCTCCTGTGGGATTTTTTCTTCCCCACCAGCTTTCTTCCTATGGGATCTCTCTTTCCTATCATTTTCCTTCTGTTGGACCTCTCTTCCACATTCCACTTCCTGCTCTGGCATCTCTTTACCCGATCGCACTTCCTCCTGTGGGATCTCTCTTCCCCATCCCCCTTCCACTTGTGGGATTGCTCGTGCATCCTACTTCCTCCTGTGGGCTCTCTCTTCCCCATCCCCCTTCCTCCTGTTGGCTTTATCTTCCCCACCAGCTTTCTTCCAATAGGATCTCTCTTTTACATCCTCTTCCTTCCGTTGGACCTCTCTTCCGCATGCTCCTTCCTCCTATGTGATCTCTCTTCACAATTCCACTTCATCCTGTGGGATCTCTTTTCCCCATCCCCCTTCCTCCTCTTGGACCTCTCTTTCTCAACCCCCTTCCTCCTGTGGGATCTCTCTTCCCTATCCCTTTAGCTCGGGTGGGTCTATATCACTGTGTCCCATTGACATTTCTGTATTGCAGTCAGGAACACTTTTCTCTCCATCGGAGAATGGGACAGAATATGTAGGGTTTACAGGGTCACATCGACAGACTAAGTTACTGACATTCGGTGAATCCCCTGGAGCTGGTCAGTGAGGAACATTGACAGTGATGGGATCTCCGATCTGTGATTTACTGAAGGGTTTAATGTTTCCTGAAATATCCGAGTGAGAGAAATTCCCTCAGACCCACGGTTTGAATCACTTTGTTCATCAATTTGTCTGTTTGTGTTTAGACTGGGTTTTAATGAACTGGGAAAACCAGGAGTGAAACTGCTGTGTGAGGCTCTGAGGAACCCGGAGAGTAAAATGAAGAGTCTATGGTAAGTACCAGACTGTGGGAGATTGTGTTTACAGTCACTGGTTGTCTGACCCTCAACATTAATTTGATCAGTAATTGTGTTACTGATAAACACTGGGGATTTGTACCGTCTCCTGTATCTTTCTATCGTTCACCCTCACTCTCTCTCATCTCCAGGCTGGGGGATGTCGGACTTACAGATTCTGGTGCCGAGAATCTCGTCTCAACTCTCATTAAAAACCGATCACTGACGGAGCTGGACCTGACTGATAATGAACTGGGAGATTCAGGAGTGAAACTGGTTTCACCGGCTTTGAGGAACCCGGAGTGTAAAATACAGAGACTGGAGTAAGTACCAGACTGTGGGAGATTGTGTTTACAGTCACTGGTTGTCTGACACTGAACATTAATGTGATCAGTAATTGTGTTACTGATAAACACTGGCGATTTATACCGTCTCCTGTCTCTCTGTGTCCTTCACCCTCACTCTCTCTCATCTCCTGGCTGATCAATGTCAGTCTCACAGATTCTGCTGCCGAGGATCTCGTCTCCGCTCTTAGTACAAACCGATCACTGACATGGCTGGACCTAGGATTAAACTCGCTGACAGACCGATCTCTCCCCGCTCTCCGCCGCCTCAAACGCACCTTCCCGAATCTGGAGTGGATGCTGTGAGTGTTTGTGTTAATGTTCAATGTGGTAAAATATCAGCGGATCCGCGAGTTTTCTGGTCATATTTGTCTGTGAGATTTGTTGAAACATTAACCCCAGTCCCTTGTTACTGACACTGTTGTGTAATCTGTTTCTTTCATCTTTATTCTCCCATCTGTTTCAGGATTGGGGGGAATCAGTTCAGTGAGACCGGGAATAAGGAACTGAAATCTCTGCAGAAACCCAGATGAGGTCAGCAGGAGACGCTCATGGAGTGAGCACTATTTTAGATTCGCTCCATAACCTTTACTTGTTTAACCTATGATCACCCTTATTTAACTTACTTTTATCTACACCAGATGATTCTTGGACTTATCCTTAAGAGTGTACTGTGGATTTCGAAGCTATGAGTACAGAAATGGCTTTAAGATCTGAAGGGCGAGACCCTGGGAAAGATTCTAACGGCAATGGAAAGAAAAAAAAAGACTGATCCTAAGCGCACTGAATTGCCTTATGATACGTTATTGGAGCTCTTGAATAAAAAATAAGAACAACGACAAGCTTTCAAAGAAGATTTAAAGGCTTTCCAGGATTCTCTGGATAAGATTGGTCATGAAGTTAAACAGCATCAAACTCTAATCACAACTCTGCAAGAGGACGCTCGGAAGCGAGACTTGAAAATCGAGAAACTGGAGCAGAATTATCTTTGGAGATTAAACAGTTGGAAATACTTAAAGCCAAGAGTGTCGGTTTTGACATCGACGTAGAAGTCAGAACTTGCGCATATTTGGTCTCCCGGAAGGTTATCGAACAAGGGGATCCCTCGAAGTATTTTGCTCAACTTTTAAAGGATGCGTTCCCTTCTGTATTCCCAGACAGTCCCCATAGAATTATGCGCCGATCACCAAGTTCTTCATCTAAACCACCTGTTGTAATTGTTCGATTTCATTATGTGGCATGTTAAAGACCAACTTATTCGTTTGGCTCGTCGTTTAGGGATGGTTAATTGCGAGAATTCCATTTTCGGCTTGTGGAGGATTTCAGCTCAGTAGTGATGAAGGCGCGGCTCGCTTTTAAACCTTTGATATCTGAATGTTATGAGAAAAACCTAAAACCAGCGCTTATATACCCTGCGAAACTTAGAATCTCGCTTCCGAATGCACCACAACGTGTTTTTCTCTCCAGATCTGATGCTCAAAGCTTTCTGAATGAGAATTATCCTATTGTTTCGGATTCTCGTTTCTAATAAATGCTTGGTTTTGATCGTTACAAGATAATTTTTGTTTCCAAAACCAGATTTTGTTTCTGTTATTGATGTAGGTTCATTTTACATTTTATATTCCTATTAAAGCTTTACTTTATCGACGTACTAATCTTATTAATTTACTTACTTTAACCATTGTATTTTATTTTTTGGTCATTATTTTTAATCCTTTGAAGGGGAATTTTTTAACGTTTTGATATATATCTTTTTTTCATTTTTTGTGTAACTAAGATGGCGGTTTCTGTTCTAAAATACTTCTGGCTTTTTTTTGATTTCGCCTTTTTTTTTTCTTCTTCTTCTTCTTATAATGCCTTTCTTATCACATCCTAACTTTTATTTGTTCGGGTTTTAACCCGATTTATAAGTTACCAGTGTTCATATTCGTTTCGTTTTCTTTTTACTAGTATTACGTACCCCGTAACTGGGTGTCTTACCAGCAAAGATAGAAGTATCCGTTGGAGTCTTGTGGGTACCATTATCAAAACAGCGTTTATTAGTAAAATATACAAATCAATATCAACAATGCAAATATACAGATAATACACGTTAGCAATACTAAACCTAAAAGTGTGGGTATAATAATAATCAATAATAAACAAGCTCTATCGTTGTCTAGGGGATAATGAATTATCATGGGAAAGTATAAAGTTTCAGTTTAGTTCCTGTAGGCTGAGGTAGTTGTTGGTTCTTTTGTGGTAACCGTTGGAGGGAGAGAGAGAGAGAGAGAGAGAGAGAGAAGGAGAGAGAGAGAGAGTGAGAGAGAGAGAGAGAGAGAGAGAGGAGAGAGGAGAGAGAGAGAGAGAGAGAGAGAGAGAGAGAGAGAGAGAGAGAGAGCCCGGAGAGGGGGAGCGAGAGAGTGACAGCCAGTCAAACCTTCCTTTACGTTCTTGATCCGTCGATGTGTTGTTGTGGCCATTCAGGTATGACCCCTCTCGCCTTTAAAGCTAGATCGTTCTTCTGTGGTGACTCGTCACCCAGGCAAGGGTGGACACACACACAAGCCCCCACCGGCCTCACTATAAACACTGCGAGTTAAAATTGACCGATCCTTCGTTCGGTCTCCGATGCCCCACACCTTCTCGTGGGTTCCAACACTTAAGCAGTGCTCACTAGTGTGTCTCTTAGTGCGTCTCTTGGTGTGTCTGAGGGGTGTCTCCCCAGACCTCACTTTTATCCCTACTCATGGGGCCTCAGGTGTCAATCAATTTTGAATGGCTTAGTCCATCAAACCAGCCCCCTCCGGACTCCACTGAGGAATTTTAAAGAACAGAATGGTACCAAGTAAACAATCCTTCTCAGAAGCCATAAGTCTTACAGGAGTCATAATATGGTGAAACAACATGTCTCTCTCCCCTCTCCTACAGTAGCAGATGTTCTGGCATGTTTTTGTTTTCCCTTTGTCTCTCTTTCTCTCTCATTAGCAGCGTGGTAACAGTAACAGTTTGTGATTCTCCCAGGGGAGGGGGATATGGGCAACTCTGCACCTTCTGCCCATCAGAGTTGTTCATACTTCGTAACAATAGCAATTATATTAAGAAGTCTGTATTTAGCATAGTTATAAAGTACTTTTTAGGATTTTGTGTGGATCTTTCTTTTTCCTCCTTTATATGTTTGGAGTCCCCTTCTGGAGACATGGGAGTAGATTTAGTGTCACACTTTTTTTTTCCCTTGCCCTCCTTTAGGTTCAGGAGAATCTTTTCTCGTGGGTGTGGTGGCAGGTTCCTTTCTAATTCTATTGGTTATTTTATTAGTTTTTTCTAAATTTTTTTCATTTGGGCTGATTTCAAAAATTTTACTAAAATGTCCGCTGTGGCATCATTGCCGGTTCCTCCACTTATTTTTGTTCCTCTTCCGGGTGCATGAGTTCATACTTTGGTTAACTCTTTATATACCAAAGGGTTGATTTTAGAAATATGATTCAGACCATTAATTTTGTCTCTTGGAATACTAATGGCTGAAACCATCCGATTAACGGAAAAAGAATTTTTAAAGTATTCCAAAGACTGAAAGCGCATATTATTTTTGCACAAGAAACTCATGTGAGGAAAGAGGACTATCAACGTTTTTTTTTTAGGTTTTGGTGGGGTCAACAGTACTATTCGAATTCGAATGCCAAGTAAAAGGAGCTTCAATTTTTATTGACTCCTCTATTACATTTGTTCAACTCGATATTATTTCGATCCGAATGGTAGATTTTTGTTAATTACTGGGTTACTTTTTAATAAGAAGGTTGCTGTGGTTAATGTTTACTCTCCAAACGTGGATTGTCCTGATTTCTTTGTCTTTATTTACTTCTCTACCTAATCTAAATGAATATATGTTAATAATGGGTGATGACTTCAATTGTTGCATAAGTCCTTTGCTGGATAGATATATATCCATTCAGACTTTACCAAATACGTCGGCCACTTGTATCAATTCTTTTTTGACATGCTGGAATTTTCCGATATTTGGAGATTTCTACATCCTAAGGACAAAAGAGTTTTCTTTTTTCTCACTTGTCTATCATTCTTACTCGAGAATTGACTATTTTTTTTTCATTGACTCTTGTTTTATTCCATCTGTAATTGGTTGTAATTATGACGTTATAGCCATCTCTGATCATGCTCTAATGAAACTTTCTATTAAATTAATGGACTCAGCTCCTAGTACTAAGCAATGGCGATTTGATTCTATTTTACTACAGGATCCGGATTTCATTAAATTTATAAAGGAAACAGATTGATTTCTTCTTTTCAACTAATTCCATGGATGTAATCTCCTGCGGAACATTTTGGGACACTTTTAAAGCATATATACGTGGACAGATTATCTCCTATTCTGTTGGTTTGAGAAAACATATTAAGAAGAAAATTCTTTTATTGGTTGATAAGATTAAAGAAATTGACAAGAAATATTCGATTGCTCCTAGTAAGGAGTTTTACAAACAAAGGGTTGAGCTTCAAATGGAACACATTTTGTTACTTACATCTTCGATTGAAAATCAATTATGAAAGCCAGAACTGATTTTTATATACATAGTGATAAATCGGGTAAACTGTCTTGCTAACCAATTGAAGAATGCTCGGTTAAACGTCAAATTATTAAGATTCGCCAACAGAATAGTGAATTGAAAGTTAATCATGATGAGATAAATAAATCTTTTCACGATTTTTATACCTCCCTGTATCATTCTGAATTTCCTCATGATCATAATACCATGCATGACTTTCTAGTGAAATTGATTTTCCAAATTTATCATCTGAAGAACTTTTAATATTAGAACTCCTATTACGGATGCAGAAATTAAAGGTGTTATTTCCTCTATGAATTTCGGGAAGGCACCAGGTCCAGATGGGTATACAGTGGAATTTTAAAAGTTTTTTTCCTCCAGTCTTTCTCCTTGGTTATGCAGGGTTTTTGAAGAAGCAATTACGCTAGGTAAACTATCACAACTTCCATTTCTTAATATTGAAAAAAAGATAAAGACCCTACTGACTGTTTATCCTATAGACCAATATCTCTATTGAATGTAGATTCCAAGATATTTTCCAAGTTATTGGCGACCAGGATGGAGAAGGTATTACCACAAATTATCTCGGAGGATCAAACTAGTTTTATTAAAAATCTTTATTATTTTTTCAATATTAGGAGATTATTGAATATTGTTTATACTCCTTCACGCAGTACCATCAAAATGTGTCATTTCATTAGATGCGGAGAAAGCATTTGATCGAGTTGAATGGCCATATTTATTTACTGTGCTTGAGAAGTTTAATTTAGTCCAACATTTATACCCTGGAATAAATTGATATATCACACTCCAGTAGCCTCGGTTTTACTAACAATCAAAGATCTCCCTTTTTTCGTTTATTTCGGGGTACCAGGCAAGGCTGTCCTCTTAGTCCATTATTATTTGATATTGCTCTGAACCTTTGGAAATTGCTATTAGTAAATCACCTAACATTTTTGGCATTACTCGAGGGATAGATATACATAAGTTATCATTATACGCAGATGATCTGTTATATACATTTCTGATCCTGAGAAATCCATTCCTGCAGTTATGTTATTGTTGGCTCAGTTTAGCAATTTTTCCAGGTATAAATGAATCTTAATAAGAGTGAATTGTTCCCCTTAAATAGACAGATTCCAATTTATGGAAATTTACCTTTTAAATTAGTTAATGAATTTTTTTATACTTAGGGATTAAAATTACAAAAAAATCATAAGGAGTTTACTCAAGGTTAATTTTTTACCCATAATTGATCAGATTAAACGTTTGTTCACTAAAATGGTTATCATTGTCTTTATCTCTGATAGGTCAGATTAAACCTATTAAGATGATTATTTTACCCAAGTTCTTATATATATTTCAAGCTGTACCAATTTTTATTCCAAAATCCTTTTTTTGACAATGTTATATCAAAAAATTCCTCATGTATATGGCAGAATAAAAATCCTAGGTTGGGTAAATGATATTTACAGAAGTCAAGGAAGGAAGGTGGATTGGCGTTGCCTAATTTTAGATTTTATTATTGGGCAATTAATATTCGATATTTGAAATGTTGGTTAAAGGGATCTGGATTTATCACCTAGCCCCATTGGGTAAATCTGGAAACTAAATCTGTACAAGGATTTTCTTTGGGTTCTATTTTAGGGACTTCTCTTCCCTTTGCTCTTTCTAAATTGCATAAACGAATTGACAATCCGATAGTTAATTACACTTTACGTATATGGTTTCAATTTCCCAAATTTTTTGGGTTGAATCAGTTTGTTTAGCAATTCCTATTATATCCAATTTCTTTTTTCATCCTCTATTATGGACCAGGTTTATTCAGCTTGGAAGACTAAAAGTATACTACGATTTTCTGATTTATTTTTGGATAATTGTTTTAAGTCTTTTGAACAATTATCTAATAAATAAAATTTGCCTAGACCTCATTTTTTAAGATATTTAACAGATTAGGAATTTTCTGAGACTGTACTTCCTACCTTTCTAAATCTTGTTTCTTCGGGTATTTTGGAGAAATTGTTAGAACTAAATCCTTTACAGAAAGGTGTAATAGCAAATGTTTACAATATAATTATGAAAATACGTTTAGAGACCTTTATTATATTAAAATGATTGGGAAAGAGAACTTAACCTTACTATCCCTATTGAGATTTGGGATAAAATTCTTCAATTAGTTAATTTATCCTCTATTGTGCTGAACATTCATTGATACAGTTTAAAGTTGTGCACAGGGCTCATATGTCCAAGGATAAATTGGCTCGTTTTTATTCCCATATAAATCCTTTATGTGACAGATGTCATTCTGAGATAGCTTCTTTAACTCATATGTTTATAACCATATAACCATATAACAATCACAGCACGGAAACAGGCCATCGGTCATGTCCGCTTTTGAAAACAAATATTGGAAAGACTTTTTCGATATTATTTCCACGGTATTGAACATTGATTTACAACCTCTCCTATTAATGTAATCTTTGGTTTACCAATGATAGAGTCAATTCATTTATCTTCTTCTGCGTGTCGGATGATTGCATTCCTTACATTAATGACTAGAAGATCTAGTTTGCTGAATTGGAAAGAAATTAATCCCCCCACCATATTTCATTGATTTTCTCAAACTATGTTATGTCTAAATTTGGAAAAAGATTAGAAATGTCATATATGACCCTTCTATTAAATTTGAAAAGACTTGGAGGCCATTTATTCAATATTTTCACATGATGTAATTCGACCCTGTTCCAATCCTATTTGTTTTTCCGGTTTGATTATATATATGTTGAGAGGATCGGAGTTGGGGACACTGAAGATTCTTTGTCTTTTTATTGATACTATAAACAGCACATTAATTTTTTTTTCTTCCCTTTTTTCCCTATTTTCTCTTTGTTAGTTAGTGGTTAGTTTGTTAGGTTAGTTTTTCTTAAGGCAATATTTTTTTTTCTCTTTTTCCTCTTTTCTTTTTTTTCTCAACATGATAGTTTTTTTTGTTGTTTCTTTTATATGATAGCTGTAACATTCATGATTTGGGAAGACTTAACTATATTGTACTTAATGCTTGTGTATTCTTTTATGTTCATTTTAATTTTTGTAATTTTGTAATCCCAATAACTGTGTATTAATCTTATCATGTTGATATTATAAAAATATTGAAAAAGAAGCAGCATTGTAAGAAGGTGGATGAGTGTAGAGCATGGATTGACACCTGGAAATATGATGTTGCAGCTATTAGTGAAACATGGTTACAGAAGAGGTGTGATTGGCAACTAAATATTCCTAGATTTCGTTGCTTCAGGTGTGATAGAATCGGAGGGGCAAGAGGGGGAGGCGTTGCGTTGCTTGTCCGAGAAAATATCGGGGTGTGTGCTCTGGCAGGATAGATTAAGGGCTCGTCTAGGGAGTCTATTCGGGTGGAATTGAGGGAATGGGAAAGGTGTAGTAACACTTATAGGATTGTATTATAAAGTAAGGAGATAGCAGATATTTGTAGTAAGCACAAGGTTGTGATTGTGGCAGATTTTAATTTTCCACACATGGACTGGAAAGCCCATACAGTAAAAGGGCTGGATGGTTTGGAGTTTGTAAAATATGTGCAGGGATATTTTTTTGCAGCAATACATAGAGGTACCAACTAGAGAAGTGGCAGTTTTTGGATCTCCTGCTGGGAATGAGATAGGTCAGCTGACAGAAGTATGTGCTGGGGAGCACTTTGGGTCTAGTGATCACAATACCATTAGTTTCAATATAATTATGGAGAAGGATAGGACTGGAACCAGGATTGAGATTTTTGACTGGAGAAAGGCTAACTTTGAGGAGATGCAAAAAGATTTAGGAATGGATTGGGAAAATGTGTTTATGGGAAGGATATAATAGAGAAACTGGAGGTCATTTAATGGTGAAATTTTGAGGGTGCAGAATCTTTATGTTCCTGATAGATTGAAAGGAAAGGTTAAAAGTTCGAGAGAGCCATGGTTTTCAAGGGATATTGGAACTTGGTTCGGAAAAAGAGAGAGATCTATAATAAATTATAGGCAGCATGGAGCATATGAGGTGCTCGAGGAATATAAAGAATGTAAAAAGAATTTAATATAAAGAATGTAAAAAGAAATTAGAAAAGCTAAAAGAGGATAATGAGGCTGCTTTGGCAAGTGTGAAAATGAATACAAAGAGTTTCTACAGTTACATTACTAGCAAAAGGATAGTGAGTGATGAAATTGGTCCCTTAGAGAATCAGAGTGGACAGCCATGTGTGGAGCCAAAAGGAGTGGGGGGAGATTTTGAAAAAAAATATTTTCATCGGTATTCACTTAGGAGAAGTGTATTGAATTGTGTAAGGTAAGGGAAACAAGTAGGGTAGTTTATGGAAACTATGAAGATTAAAGAAGAAGAAGTACTAAAGCTTTTAAAGAATATAAATGTGGATAAGTCTCGGTCCAGACAGGATATTCCCTAGGGCCTGAGGGAAGCTAGTGTAGAAATAGCAGGGTCTCTGACAGAAATATTTAAAATGTCATTAGAAAGGGGGATGGTGCCGGAGGATTGGCGTATTACTCATGTTGTTCCATTGTTTAAAAATGGTTCTCAGAGTGTTATGAGTGATGAACAGACCTGATGGACAATGGGGTGCAGGAGTTAACCATTCCCAACCCCCCCAACCCGAGAACTACGAACTATTGCTGTTGTTATTTCTACTATTGAAAGAGAGAGATAAAGCCCAGGCAAGAACATTTGCTACAGATAATAAGGGGAGGGAGACTGTTGATTTACTGTATTATGACTTCTACAAGGATTATAACCTACTACTTTGCTCGTTAACATTCCTCAGGAGGATAGCAGGAATGGCCTGATTTGATGACACAGACATTCAGGAGTGATGGATAGCTGAGTCCCCGTTAGTAGGGATAAAAAGACAGGTCTGGAGAGACACCCTTCAGACACGCCAGTGGACACTGATTGAGTGTTGGAACCCACAAGAAAGGTGGGGGCTTCGAAGACCGAATCAGGAGATCGGTCAGTAAAGTTCACAGTGTTACCGCAGGGCCGGTGGGGGACTTGTGTGTGGGTGTCCACTCATGCCAGAGTGACGAGTCCACCACAGAAGAACAGTCCTGGCTGAAGAACAGAGGGGTCATACCTGAATGGCCACAAAGATACGATGGATTAAGAAAGCAAAGGAAGGTTTGACTGACTGTAGCTGTCACTGTTTGCTCGCCCTCTCTCTCTCTCTCTCTCTCTCTCTCTCTCTCTCTCTCTCTCTCTCTCTCTCTCTCTCTCTCTCTCCAACGATTTCAATAGAACAACCATAACTAGTTCAACATTTATGAACTGAACTCTATACTTTCCTATGACAATTCATTTACCCCTAGACATCGATAGAGCTTGTTTATTATTGCTTTGTAGCGGAGTGCTGCACGCAGCGCTGAAATAATGACACGGAGTCGGTGAGCTGCAGTTGCAAAAGAGGTTTATTCAAACTTCGCGGTCTCGCTTTAAAGCCTTCCTGATCCGCCATCCCCGGGCGGGAATGCTGTAGGAGCGTGTATTCACAGTCCCGTCCCGCGCGGGCCTTTTCCCCTTGCTAGTGAGGCAGACTGGCGTCCTCTTTGGGACCGGCCTCAATGCGGCGCACGCCGCTTTGTGAGCCTGTTCGAGTGCGCTGGAAAGTGGGTCGCCACATAACCCCACCCCCCAGAACCGGCGATACACCCCCCAGTGTCCTCAGTCTGGGTCAGACTCTGTTTGGGAGGTCTGCCTCTGTGCCGCGCTGCCTGAATCTCGACCGGCTGCGCCAAGTCCACATGGGACGGTTTGAATCGGTCCACTGTGAAAACTTCTCTCCCCCAAATGTCCAGCACGAATGTGGACCCGTTGTTCCGATCACCGTAATATGGCCCCTCGTAGGGCCGCTGTAGCCGTGTCCCGATGTCCGCCCCGTCGTACAAAAACGAAGCTTAAGTTCTGCAGGTCTCTGGGTACGCAGGTCGGGTTCTGCCCATGCTGCGAAGTGGGTATGGGGGCCAGGTTACCGAGCCTCTCGCATAGTCTGCCCCAGGACTGCTGCGGGTTCTTCCTCTTGTCCCCTTGGGGCTGGTATGAACTCCCCGGGGACGACCAGGGGTGCGCCGTACACCAACTCGGCCGACGAGGTGTGAAGATCTTCTTTGCGCGCCGTGCGGATTCCGAGCAGGACCCAGGGAAGCTCGTCCACCCAGTTAGGCCCCTTTGAGGCGGGCCATGAAAGCCGACTTCAGCTGACGGTGGTAACGCTCTACTAGTCCATTCGACTGTGGGTGGTAGGCAGTGTGTGATGTAGCTGCGTTCCCAAAAGGCTGGCCATAGCTGACCACAGGCCGGAGGTGAACTGGGCGCCTCTGTCGGAGGTAATGTGGGCCGGCACACCAAAGCGAGATACCCAGGTGGCAATCAGTGCCCGGGCGCATGATTCGGAGGTGGTGTCGGTGAGCGGGATCGCCTCTGGCCATCTTGTGAACAGGGTCCACGATAGTGAGGAGGTGCCGCGCTCCGCGCGACACTGCAGGGGGGCCTACGATATCCACATGAATGTGGTCGAAACGCCGGTGGGTGGGGTGGAACTGCTGCGGCGGGGGCCTTGGTGTGCCGCTGCACCTTGGCCGTCTGGCAGTGCAAGCACGTTTTGGCCCTTTCACGGACCTGCTTGCGGAGTCCGTGCCAAACGAACCTGTTGGCTACCATTCGGACCGTTGTCCTGATGGAGGGGTGGGCTCAGTTGTGAATGGAGGAGAAAACGCGCCGCCGCCAGGCTGCCGGGACGACGGGGCGGGGTGACGTCACAGAGTAGGGCCCTCTCACCTGGGCCTACGGGGAGGTCCTGGAGCTGCAAACCGGAGACTGCAGTCCTGTAACTAGGATCTCCTCGTCTGCCTGCTGTGCCTCCGCCAGCGCTTCACAGTCTACCCCCCGGGACAGGGCTTGGATGTTAGGGCGGGAGTGGTTGTCCGCCACGACATGTCCTTTCCCGAGACATGCCGGACATCCGTCCGTGTATTCTGAGATGTAGGACAGATGTCGCTGCTGGCGAGCCGACCAGGGGTCGGACACCTTCGTGAACAAGAAGGTCAACGGTTTGTGGTCCGTGAACGCGGTGAACAGCCTGCCTTCCAAGGAGTACCTGAAATGTCAGATTCGCAGATACAGTGCCAACAGTTCCCGGTCGAAAGCACTGTATTTGAGCTCGGGTGGTAGCAGGTGTTTGCTGAAGAACGCCAGGGGTTGCCAGCGCCCCTCGGTGAGCTGCTCCAGCACCACACCGACAGCCGTGTCGGATGTGTCCACCGTGAGAGCAGTAGGGAATGTCCGTTCTGGGGGTGCACCAGCATCGCGGTCGTTTGCTAATGCTTCTTTGGTTTTAATGAAAGCGGCGGCGGACTCCTAGTCCCAGGTAATGTCCTTGCCCTTACCCGACATCAGGGCAAACAGGGGGCGCATGATTCGGGCAGCTGAAGGGAGGAAGCGGTGGTAGAAGTTCACCATACCAACGAACTACTGTAGGCATCTGACCGTGTTGGGGCCGGGCAAAGTGGCGGATCGCGTCTACCTTGCCGGGCAGAGTTGTTGCCCCGTCTTTGGTAATCCTGTGGTCCAGGAAGTCGATGGTGTCGAGCCCGAACTGACATTTGGCGGGGTTGATTGTCAGGGCCGTATTCACTCAGTCGGGCGTAGAGTTGACGGAGGTGGGACAGATGCTCCTGCCGACTACTGCTGGCTATAAGGATGTCGTCCAAATAGATGAACGCAAAGTCCAGGGTCGCGTCCCACCGCATCCATTTGCGCTGGAACGTCTGTGCGGCATTCTTCAGCCGAACGGCATTCGGAGGAACTCGAACAGGCCGAACGGGGTGATGAGTGCTGTTTTGGGGATGTCTTCAGGGTGCTCCGGGATTTGATGGTATCCCCGGACGAGGTCTACTTTGGAAAAGATTCTTGCCCCGTGCAGGTTTGCTGCAAAGTCCTGTATGTGCGGGCACGGGGGTAGCGGTCTGGAGTTGTAGCCTCGTTCAGTCTGCGGTAGTCGCCGCATGGTCTCCAACCCCCGGCTGCTTTGGGCACCATGTGCAGCGGGGAGGCCATGGGCTGTCCGTACCTCCGTACGATCCCCAATTCCTCCATCTCTTGTACTCCTCCTTCGCCAGGCGGAGCTTGTCTGGGGAGAGCCTTGGTGCTCGGGCGTGGAGGGATGGTCCGTTGGTCGGGACGTGGTGCTGAAACCCCGTGTCTGGACATGGCTGCTGTGAACTGCGGTGTCAGAAGCGATGGAAAGTCCGCCAGGATTCTGGTGAATTCGTTGTCCGACAGCGTGATGGATTCCAGGTGTGGGGCCGGCAACTTGGCTTCACTCAGGGAGAACGTCTGGAAAGTCTCGGCATGTACCAGTCTTTTCCCTTGCAAGTCGACCAGCAGCTGTGAGCTCGCAAGAAGTCCGCCCCCAGGAGTGGTTGGGCCACCGCGGCCAGTGTGAAGTCCCACGTGAACCGGCTGGCACCGAACTGCAGCTGCACTGTGCAGGTGCCGTAGATCCGTATCGTGCTGCCGTTTGCGGCCCTCAAGGTGGGTCCTGGCTTCCTGTTGCGGGTGTCGTACCCTGTCAGGGGCAAGACGCTGATCTCCGCTCTGGTGTCGACCAAGAAGCGGCGTCCCGACTGTATGTCCCAGACGTAAAAGAGGCTGTCCTGTTGACCAGCCGCCATAGTCATTAGCGGCAGGTGGGCCTGGCACTGGCCCTTGCAGGGCGGGGCGACAACGGCGGGATTTTGTTCCCCACCGCTGGTGGTAGAAACACCACTGTTCACTGTCCTCCTCACTCCCTCCTCTGTGCTGTGTGCGCCACCCTGCCGGGCCTGGTCTGGTCTGCTCCGCTGTTGGGCGCGTGACCCTGGTAATCTGACCGACGGACCCCACGCTCTCCCTCTTGGCATTCAACAGCACGTCTGCCCGGGCCGCCACCTTCCGGGGGTCGCTGAAATCTGCGTCGGCCAGCAGCAAACGTATGTCCTCGGGCAGTTGCTCCGAGAATTGCTCCTAGAAGGATGGGGGTGTTACGAAGGATGAACAGCTCTGATGGGCAGAAGGGTGCAGAGTTGCCATGTCCCCCCCCCACCCGGAAGAATCACAAAACCGTTACTGTTGCTATGCTGCTAATGAGCGAGAGAGATGTAAGGGGAAATATGCTGGAATTGGAACATCTGCTGCAGATAAGAGAGAGATAAAGCAGGGGAGTGAGACTTGTTGATCCACCATATTATGACTTCTGAAAGACTTATGGCTTCTGAGAGGGTTGTTCACCTTGTACCATTCTGTTCATAAAATTCCTCAGTGGACAGCTGGAGTGGGCTGGTTTGATGGACACAGGCATTCAAAATTGATGGACAACTGAAACCCCTTGAGTGGGGATAAAAGTCAGGTCTGGGGAGACACCCTTCAGACACATCAGGAGACACACTATCGAGCACTGCTTGAGTGTT
>NW_027331962.1:709519-832348 GCF_048418815.1 Hemitrygon akajei
GGGCTTAAAGCTAGACAAAACCATAGTGGGCTTAGTGAGTCGCTTTGGAAAATCCCTCCATTTATTTTGATAGTGGTCGTTGTTCCTCTGTGGTTGTTAATAGGATGATTATTTTACGCGAATGCTTCATCAGTTGTAGAAATTTCACAAGTATTGTATGAATTTTATATATATTTGGAACTTCTCTTAAACACAAGGAACAGAATCAGATGTGTTTTTTTTTGATTGACAATACAACACTGAAAGTTTTCTGCTTTCCACAGGGTTTGAAATAGAATAATCTGTTATCTGTTGTTCAAACCCGAACGGTATTCTGTCTGCTCTCCTGTGAGTATATTGTGGTTATCTAAGTTGTTATCTGAGTTGTTATTAGTTACGAGATGTACGATGCTATAATTTTAGATATAAAATTGTCTTATTATTATTAAGAGCCAATAATAACATAGTAGGTGACCATTTAGTAGTCTTATAAATGCAGAATAAAGCTGTCGTTGAGGCTGGTGGTACATACCTTCAGCCTTTTATATGTTCTGCCCCGTGGGAGTATGACAGAGAGGATGTATGAGGTGGTTTGGGGTTCAGTAGCAAGGCTTTGGTTCGGGTTTGTGTCTTGCCAGCTTGATTGAGTTCCTCCAGGAGGTGACAAAGGTGATGGATGCAGTCACACATGGATATTGTCTACTTGTATATTGGTAGAGTGTTTGACAAAGTCCCACATGGGAGGCTCATACAGAATATTAACATGCTTGAGAACTGTGGGGAACTGTCCTGGCTGCCAGGGACACAAACTGGGAGAAATGTCTTGGCTGGCGGGTGGTGAATCTGTGAAATTATTGTCATAGACGGCTGAGGAAGTCACTTCACTGGGTATATTTAAAATGCAGGTCGATATGTTCCTGATTTGGAAGAGTGTCAACGTTTACTGGGATAATGGGGTAAAGAGGAATTGAAGAGCAAATTCACTAAGCCGAATGGCTTAATTCTGCTCCTAGGTCTTATGCTTTTAGGGAGCATCTGGAGTATTTGTTCACTTCTGATTTCCAGCTCATGGAAGGATTGGAGAGGGTGCAGAACAGGTTCATCAGGATGTTGCCTGGGTTCGGTGGCATGTGCTACAAGTAGAGGTTTGATAAACCTGGTTTGTTTATTCTGGAGTTAGAATAGAGATCTGACAAGGTGTACAAGTTTGAGAGATATGAGTCTGGGTTGACAGCCTGTATTTTGTTTATTTTTTACATATGACTGGTGTCTAATACCAGAGGGCATTTGGTTAAGGTGAGATGGGGTAAATTTACAGCAATTGTGGATAGTTTTTTAACAGAGTTCCGGGTGCCTGGAATTTACTGTCTGAGTCAACATGGCTTTGTGAAGGGAAGGTCGTGCCTCACGAGGCTAATTGAGTTTTTTGAAGAGGTAACAAAAAGCAATTGACGGAGGTACGGTAGTAGATGTGGTCTACATGGATTTTAGCAAGGCATTTGACAAGGTCTCTCACGAGAGACTCATCCAGAAAATCATGAGGCACGGGATAAGTGGAACCTTGGCTGTTTGGATAAATAATTGGCTTACAGGAAGAAAGCAGAGGGTAGTAGTGGAAGGGAAGTATTCTGCCTGGAGGTTGGTGACTAGTGGAGTGCCGCAGGGATCTGTCCTGGGACCCCTGCTATTTGTGATTTTCTATAAATGACCTGGATGTAGAGGTGGAAGAATGGGTGAGTAAATTTGTGGATGACATGAAGATTGGAGGAGTTGTGGATGGAGCTGTAGGTTGTCGAAGGTTACAAGAGGATATAGACAGGGTGCAGATTTGGGCAGAAAAGTGGCAGATGGGGTTCAATCCGGATAATTGTGAGGTGATGCATTTTGGAAGGACAAACCAGAATGCTGAGTACAAGTTTAATCGTTGGTTACTTAAGAGTGTGAATGAACAGAGGGACGTTTGGGTTCAAATCCATACATCCCTTAAGGTCGCTGCACGGGTTGATAGGATAGTTAAGAACTCCTATGGGAGGCTAGGCTTCATTAATAGGGGGATTGAGTTCAAGAGTAGAGATGCCAAGTTACAAATCTACAAATCTCTGGTGAGACCACACTTAGAGTATTGTGTTCAGTTCCGGTCACCTCATTATAGGAAGGATGTGGAAGCTATGGAGAGGGTGCAGAGGAGATTTACCAGGAGGTTGCCTGGTTTGGAGAACAAGTCATGTGAAGCAAGGTTAGTAGAGCTGGGACTTTTCTCTTTGGAGCGTAGAAGGATGAGAGGGCACTTGATAGAGGTCTAAAAAATTATGAGAGGCATAGATAGGCTGGATTTCTAGAACCTGTTTCCCAGGGCACCAATAGCAAACACTGGAGGGCATATGTACAAAGTTAAGGGAGGGAAGTTTAGGGGAGACATCAGCGGTAAGTTTTTTACAAAGGGTTGTGGGTGCCTGGAACAACTTGCCAGGGATGGTGGTGGAGGCTAAAAGATTAAGGGTATTTAAGAACCTCTTGGACAGGCACATGGATGAAAGAAAAATAGAGGGTCACGGGGTAGTGTGGGTTTAGTACTCTTTTTAAAGGAATGCATGGGTCGGCACAACATCCAGGGCGGAAGAGCCTGTACTGTGCTGTAGTATTCTAGTGTCTAGAGTCTAGTGACTAGGGTCATGTCGGAGGCAACTATGTTATAGATGCTCCTAGTTATACATGAATGTGCAGGAAATGCAAGGAAATGGTCAATAATATAAGAAAGGATACCAAAGTATATATTTTTTCTTTCCCAGATATATAAAGAGTGAAAAAAGGGAGAGGGTGGATATCGGACCAGTAGAAACTGCTGTTGTAGTTGCAGTAATGGGTGAAAAGGAAATGCCAGACAAACTCTGTACAAGTCACTAGCAGAATTCCAAAAGGTAAAGAACATCAGCAAACAGAATTGCGTGTAGTCCTATTACAAAGGAAAAGGGGTTTGGAAGATGAAAGGTCTGAAGATAGAAAAGTCACCTGGATTGGGTCATACAGTGTATCAGGAGCCTGCCTAGGGTGTGCGGGGATTCCCAGAGTGTTAGGACCTGGAATGAAGGCTTCAGCAGAACCAACAGCTGGATTAATAGAAAAATATATTGTAGAATATTCAGGCTGCAAAGAGAGATTCGTTGAATTGTTACTTGAATCCAGCGAATGATTAATGGCGAATTTTGATTCCCAGGCTTTGCCAAGTCACAGACTAACACTTGAGATGTGGTTTGAACTGTGCATTTGATCACTCACCTATCAGCTGAGTGGGTAATTCAGATAAACCTTGGCCGATGTTCATGTATTCCTGTGGATCAGGACCTGTTTAAATATAAAACAAATCCATGGAAACAGAGCTAAAATAATTAAAACAACTAAAATGTTTATCTCAATGTGTCTTTGTGTTCAGTGCGTGTTTTTAACATACCGAGTTCCTGTATTTCCCTCAGTATTCTGTCCAACTTCGGTAACTCAGTCCTCCACATCAGAAAGGATTCCCACATCGCCCTCCGGGCCCGGGAGCCTTTGCCATTCACCAAACTGAGGAAGAGTTTGGAACTCTCTGCCCGGTTTCCCTTCTCTGTCAGTTCAGTGACTTTCTACAAAAGGAAACAATGGACTTATTGTGGAGCAGACAGACAGACATGGAGAATGTGCAGGAAAGTATCTGTTCATGGCCCCAGTAGCTTCAGAACAGATGCAGTCACTGGGCTGTTGCCTCATCCTCTCTGGGTTCAGTCATTAACAGAGAAACAGTAACTGAAGGAAATTCTAAATCAATAGTGTGTAAGAATAAGGATTTCCTGACACCCTGCAGTAGATGCAATGTGATTAATTTCCTCGATCTGTCAATGTGCAGCATTACATCAACAAGATGTGACAACAAGAACGGGAGAGAGGCGAGAGAGAGAGCAAAAACAAATGGATGGCGGGCATCACTGAATCGTGGCTGAGAAAAGTTTATAGTTGGGTGCTTAAATCCAAGGATAAATATTGAATCGAAAGGATACGCAGGTAGGTGAAAGTGTTGGGTCGAAACTGCTGTCATTAAAAATGAAAAGTCCTGAGAAAGAAGTGTTGTCGGATTAGACGATGTGGATGTTAAGAAACTGCGTAGGTAAAATGACCCTGGTGGAAATTATATACAGGCATGTTAACAGTAGCCAGGATGTGGGCTACAAATTACAACGGTGGAGAGGAGAGGCATGGAAAAAGGTCAATGTTAAAATTGTCACGGGAAGTTTCAATATCCAGGTAGCTTTGGAAAATCAGGTCGGTGCTGAATCCCAAGTGAGGGAATTTATAGAATGCCTATGAGATGGCTTTTGAGAGAAGCCTATGGTTGAGCCCACTATAGGAAAGGCGGATCTGGATTCTGTGTTGTGTATTGAACCAGATTTGATTTGGGAGCTTCAGCGAAATAAACCCTTAAGAGGCAGTGATCATAAAATAGCAGAACTCAGCCAGCAGGTTGAAAGGGAGAAGGTAAAGTTAGAGGTATCAGTGCTACAGTAGAATAAATGAATTACCTCGGTATGAGAGAGGAGCTGGGCAATAATAAATTTGAAAATGACACTAACAGGGACAATGGCAGAGCAGGAATGGCTGAAGTTTCTCGGAGGACAAACAATCACAATGATGAAGAATCAACCGTGGCTGACGAGGTAGTCAAAGCAGCACAAAAGCAAAGGAGAAGGCACAGAAAATTACAAAATATAGTAGAAAGCTGGAGGACTGGGATGTTCCTACAAACCAACAGAAGGCAATTAAAAAACCGTAAATAGAGAAAATATGAAATAGGAAGGTAGGCTAGAGAATGATGTAAAATAGCTTACCAAAACGTCCGTCTGATATATGAAGATTGAAAGAGAGGAGAGTGGATATTGGACCACTGGAAAATGACAGTGGAGAGGTACTGTCAGGGGACAAGGAAATGCCGGAAGGTATTGGTCGGCATTTTGCGTCAGTCCTAACTGTAAAAACACTAGAACGTGCCAGATATTTGAGGATGTCAGGTGGCAGAAGTGAGTCTGTTTGCAATTATTGCGGAGAAGGCACTTGGTAAGCTGAAAGTTCTGAAGATAGATGAGTCCAGATCAACTCACCCGATTGCTTCTGAAAGAGGAGGCTGAAGAGATTGTGGAGACATTAGTAATGATCACTCAAGAATCACTAGATTTTGGAATGGTTCCGGAGGACTGATCATTTTAAACTGTAGGCCAGTTAGTCTGATCAGCGTTTGGGAAGATGTCAGCAGTCGATAATTGAGGATAAGGTTTCGGGGATTTGGACGCACATGATAAGAAAAAGGCCAACATCCATGGAAGGGAATCTTGCCTGACAGAACTGTTGGAATTTTTTGAGAGAACAGCATGCTGGGTCGACAACAGAGAGTCAGTGCAAGTTGTTTACTTGGACATCCCGAGGACATTTGACCAGGTGTCCCACATGACGCCGTTTAACAAGGGCCGAAAGTAGGACAAGAAAGACACTGGCATGGATAGAGGATCCAAGATTTTCTCCAGACAGATTTGTCTGACTGCCAGGAAGCACAGAATGGGAACAAATAGGGCTTTCTTTGGTCGAATGTTGGTGACCAGTGGTGTTATGCAGTGGTTGGTTTTGGGACAGTTTCTTTTTCCGTTATGTCAATGATTTGTAGGCTTTATGGCCATTATTGTGGGCGTTACGAAGATATTGGGAGGGAGGGGAAGTATTGAGAAAGCAGAGATTTCGCGGGAGGACATGGACCTATGAAAAAATGGACACATCAGTGGCAATTGGAATGTAGTATAGTGAGGTACGTGGCCATATACTTTAGCAGAAATAATGAAGACGTAGACTATTTTTGAATCTGGGAGAAAATTCAGAAATCAGAGTTGTAAAGAGTCTCTGGAGACCTGGTGCAGGATTCCATGCAGTTTGAGTCGGTGTTGGGAAAGGCAAATACAATGCTAGCATTCATTTCGAGAGGATCAGAATATAAGAACAAACACTGGCCAGACCGCACTCGCATATTTTGATCCCCTGATCAGAGAAAATATGTGATGGCGTTGTGAAAAATCCAGAGAGGAATCTAAACGAACAGAACCTGTGATATTAAACCAGATTTTGATGGGAATGGATCCTGGATGCACCTGTAATAGCTGGAGTGTGAGAGGATGAGGGGGGAATCTAATTGTAACCTGTGGAATATCGAAAGACATTGAGAGGATGTGGAGATGTTGTTTTTACGTGGGGGAGTCTAGAACCAGATGGAACAGCCTCAGATTAGAGGAACGTCCATTTGGAACAGAAATGAGGATATTATTTAGCCTAGGAGTAGTGAATCTGCAGAATCCATTGGAACTGACAGCTGTGGAGACCAGGTCATTGAGTATATTTAAAACAGGTGTTGTTATCTTCTTGACTCGTCTGGTCAGCAAAGTTCACTGGGAGAAGGCAGGAGAATGGGGTTGAGAGGGATAGTAAATCACCCATGATGTAATGGCGGAGCAGAATCGATGGGCCTAATGGCCAATTGTGCTCTGATGCCTTATGGTCTCATGATGTATAAAGACAAAAGAAGATTAAGGAATGTCAGTGCGGCTGTCTTATAATGGAGATGGTTACTGCCTGACACTCATACCGTAAAATGGTAATGACTTCCTGAATGCAGGCATGGGTTTCCTGATTAACTGAGGAATTATGAATTAAACATTGAATAGTCTTCAAGCAACATACACCTATGATGGAATTAAGGTAACTGAATATGGATGGGCTTAGGACATTGCTCTGAGAAATAAGAGAGGCAGCGTTTAAGGGTAAGCACAACATTGTGGGCCGAAGGGTCTGTACTGTGCTGTACTATTCTATGTTCTGTGTCCCGGATTTGAATGATTGATTTCCTAGAACAGATATCAGTAGGGAATAATGGACAACAATTATGAAATAAATCAGCATAATTCCCTGATGGCCCACTGCACTGTAAAATAATCCCTCAGTTTCACTGCTACCAGGTCTGAGGAGTTACAGTTGTGAAAGAAATTTAACCAGTAAAGCAGATGTCTCCAGATGATGAATTTATAGATCAGCATCATATTTACAGATTACCTCTTGCCTTTGGATAATGCCTGTGTGATTCATTACAGACAGCGCCAATGAATCCCAACGAGAACAGAGTTACTCACGGGTGTAACACACTTGATTTTCTAATACCACTCATGGCTGAATAGGTGAGATCCAGGACAAGACAATCACTGTTTGTGAGCTCCAAGGAGAGTGACCTGAGATGGTGTGTCCCTGTCTCTCATTAGTCAGATATTCAGCAAGTTAGCAGTTGTTTTTTTTGTTTGCCCCTTCCCTTTCAGGAAATCCTGTTGATCTTCTTCCCTTTCAGGACAACCTGTTGATTTTTTTGGGATCATGAGATATCAGCTAGTCACCAGATTTATTTTATGTTTTGTGCTTTCTTCTGCCCTTTTAGATCAAACTATTGATGTTTGTGGTCATAAGATATCAGCTTTGTGCGTGATCTTTCACATCTAATCAGTCTCAGAGTTTTTCGAGGAAGTTACCAGGAAAGTTGATGAAGGCAAGGTTGTGGATATTGTCTACATGGACTTCAGCACGGTATTTGACAAGGTCCCGTACAGGAGGACGGTCTAGAAGATTCAGTTGCTTAGCATTCAAGATAAAGTAGTAAACTGGATTAGACACTAACTTTTTGGAAAGAATCCGGAGTGTCACTATAGACTGTTGCATTTCTGTTTGGCGCCTGTATCTCGTGCAGTGTCACGGGGATCGGTGCTGTGCCTGTTGTTGTTTGTCATCTATATCAATGTTCTGGATGAAATTACGGTTAAGAGCATCAGCAAATTTGTTGATGACTCAAACATTGGGAAGGAGCAGTTGACAAAGAGGTTGATTACAAGAGCTTGCAGTGAGGTCTGGACCAACCGGAGAATGGGTTTAAAAGGGGCCGATGCAATTTAATGCTGACAGGTGCAAGATGTTGCACTTTGGATGGACCAATCAGGGTAGGTCTTACACAGCGACTGGTAGAACAAAGTGATCTGGGAATACAGGTACATAAGCCATTGAAAGTGGCAGCAAATGTTGATAGGCTCTGAAAGAAAGTTTCTTAGCGCATTATCCTTGGTAATTGAAAATATCGTGTACAATATGATGTTGTATAAGACGTTGGACAGGCCTAATTTGGATATTATGTGCAGTTCTGCACACCTACCTGCAGGACAGATGGAAATGTTTGAAAGAGTACAGAAAAAACCATTACCAGGATGTTACCTGGACTGGAAGACCTAATTTATAAGAAAAGAGTGAACTGATTAGGACTTTATTCATTGGAACATGAAAGATTGAGCGGAGATTTGATAGAAGTGTACACAATTACATTGGGATATAGATAGGATAAATGCAATCAGGCATTTTGTACTGAGGTAAAGAGGTACTGCAACAAGGGGTTATCACTAAAGGGTGAAAGGTGAAAAGTTCAAAGGGTACAAAAGTGAAACCGGTTTACTCAGAGGGTGGTGAGAGTGCAAAACTAGCTAGCAGGGAAAGTAGTGCAAGTGGTTAAGAGAATTCTGAATAGATGCTTGCGTAATGAGCGTATAGAGCGCCATGGCCCGGTGCAGGTCAATGGGAATAAGTAGATTCAGTAGTCTGGCATGCAATAGATGGACCAAAAGGCCTGTTTCTGTACAGTACTTTGCTGTGACTATGACAAGTCAGCCACACATTGTTTGGGAACTCACGGAACCAAGACAAGCTGTGGTTAGTTGGTTTCCCTGCCTCAGGTACCGCAGTGAAGCCGGTTGTCCCAATTGACAGTTTAATGCTGATCCTGGATTAATGAGATGAGGTGAAGCTTCCCGACGGTTCAGCCAAGATTTGAAATTAGTTTCAGACCGAATGCCTTTTGGAAGTCCAGATATGCAGCCACTGCTCTTACTTCACACTGATAAATACAGCAGGTGATACAAGAAAAGGTGATGCTAAACCTGCAGTTCCCAGTGCTCCCCACCTTAAAAACTGAAACCAGATCTGCGAGAGACAAGTCAGAGATCAAAGTCTCCATTCCCAAGTCGATCTCCTAAAACGTGCAGGAGATTAATGTTGATCACTATTCCCGCAGATACCAGCAGATCAGTGAGAATACACGAACTGCACTCACCTCATTTTCTTCTCTGCTGAAATGTCCCTCCTTTGTCAACATCCAACCCAGTCTCTCAACCTTTTCTTCAATTGCTTGTTTGAGTCTGTCTCTGTAGAACTTTGTCAGTTGGTAAAGTCGATATTCCTCCCCCTCTGCCAGGAGGTCGGAGATTGTAAACTCTGGCTCTGTGAATATAAAAAGGAAAATGTTGGCTTGAACTCAGATATCCCTCGTTTCCACCGCTCTCACCCAACTCAGCAAAAAACCGTGTCTTGAACCTGCCTACAGATACAAATTGGATTAATTCTCCATCTCCAACACCATCACACTGAGCACGGAGTCCCCCTACGGCTGTGTGCACAGACCACTGCTGTTCACTCTGCTGACCCACGACTGTGCTGCAACACACAGCTCGAACCATATCATCAAGTTCGCCGATGACACGACCGTGGTGGGTCTCATCAGCAAAAACGACGAGTCAGCTTACAGAGAGGAGGTGCAGCAGCTAACGGACTGGTGCAGAGCCAGCAGCCTGTCTCTGAATGTGAACAAAACAAATTTCTTGGTGTTCACCTAGCGGAGAATCTCACCTGGTCCCTCAACACCAGCTCCATAGCAAAGAAAGCCCAGCAGCGTCTTTACTTTCTGCGAAGGCTGAGGAAAGTCCATCTCCCACCCCCCCATCCTCATCACATTCTACAGGGGTTGTATTGAGAGCATCCTGAGCAGCTGCATCACTGCCTGGTTCGGAAATTGCACCATCTCAGATCGCAAGACCCTGCAGCGTATAGTGAGGTCAGCTGAGAAGACCATCGGGGTCTCTCTTCCCGCCATTACGGACATTTACACCACACGCTGCATCCGTAAAGCCAGCAGCATTATAAAGGATCCATGCACCCCTCATACAATCTCTTCTCCCTCCTGCCATCTGGGAAAATGCACCGAAGCATTCGGGCTCTCACGGCCAGACTATGTAACAGTTTCTTCCCCCAAGCTATCAGACTCCTCAGTACCCAGAGCCTGGCCTGACACCTTACTGCCCTATTGTCACGTATATTATTTATTGTAATGTCTGCACTGTTTCGTGCACTTTATGCAGTCCTAGATAGGTGTGTAGTTTAGTGTAGATGTTGTGTGTTTTTTCTTTTCCTCTGATGTTTTTTTACGTAGTTCAGTCTAGTTTTTGTAATGTGTCATGTAACACCATGGTCCTGAAAAATGACTCATTTTTACTATGTACTGTATCAGCATTTATGGTCGAAATGGCAATAAAAAAGTGACTTGACTTGACTTGAATCTAACACTTGCCTTAAAGCCTACCCAACAATGTTCTAGGCATTACGTAATAGAAGGACCACATTTAATATAAACCAGTCCATCCCCCATCCGACCCATTCACCTATTTAAATTTGGATGGGCATAAACGTTGGGATTGTTGGTAATATTCGCTTCCCAGAGATACTCTCTCCATCCTGGCGAATACATTTCCCCTGATTCACATCCCGGAAACACTCTCCTCATCTGGACAGCTGCATTTCCTCCAATTCACATCCTGGAAATCCTCAGAGCAGGTAGTACATTTCCTGTAGTGGGGTAACGGCTGCCCAGTGCACCACATGTACCACACCCACACATTTTCCCTCTCCTCTGACCAACTCTCCAACAAGGCCTCACCTTTACCCTCCACCCTGCCGCATTCTGTGAGCGCATCACGCTCATATTTCACTCACCCGCTCCTTCTTGGGGACTTGACAGTTCTGTGTTCAATGAGCTTCCGAGCCGACAGGCAGTCGCCTCACTTGTGCCGGTTCCAGGGTCCTGATCGGTGTCTGTGACGTCACTGTCTCTGGGTTGACAGACAGTCGCCTCCCATGTGCCGGTTTCAGGTTCCTGATCGGTGTCGCTGACGTCACTGTCTCTGGGCTGAATTTGCTCCTCCTTCTCTGCGGCCGGACCGCATTCCATTGGGACATCGCTCTCAATCTGACCCTGCGTTGGTACCTTGCTTCCCGTGTCCCGATCATCTTCCCTCGATGATCGGCATGGTAACATCCTCTTCAGTACGTTCCATACTAGTTTCAATTTTCCACATGAAATAAATAATGAATTGCACGTTATACAAGTATGATTTAGATCTGAGCAAAACTGATTCAGATTGCAATGGAGCCGAGACTCTGGCTGACCAGATTTGGAGTGGAACTGCGCTGGTTAATGTGAACCGTACACCCTGTCAGGTGACCAAACCGATAAGCCGGTGACTGGACACATTTACTCCCAGTAAAATAGCAGGATAGGCAGAGTAATACTAATCACAGCAGTTGAACGCACGGATGACCACGGGATCATAATGCACCGGTGTCCGGTGATACTGGGAAATATCACTGTGATTATCTTCCACAAGCTAAAATCTCCCTCGGTCACTAACTGTCCAGTAGTCTGTGTCACACAAAGACCAGCAACGGGATTACACATGGTCCAGTCTGCTGGATCACACATTCTCCAGTTGCTTTGTCACACGAGGGGCTGAAGACTGGACAAGGGGACTGGAGTTGCTTTCTCCAGTCCCCTTGCTCACAGACTGACCGTTCCCTTGAGACGCACGTTGTCCGGTCCCCTGGGTCGCAGGCTGACCATTCCCTTGCGATCTATGCTGACCTCTCCCCTGGTTCCCATCTTATCCCCCACCTGCTGATCATCATGTAACAACTATGCATGTCATTGCCAAAGTCTTGGTTATAGAGCTTTGTGTGTAGTTGCAGTTGCTAATCTATAGGATGGAGGTGATGAAGCTGGAAAGTGTGAAGTGAAGAATGAACACTACGGTACTGGGCTAGGGTGTTGTTTTTTGTGTTATATGGTTGGGCTGGGACAGCTTGCCCTGGAGCTCAGGAGCTTGAAGGGAAACCTTACACACACACATACAGTAATCAGGGGTGCAGATAGGGTAGATGGTCACAGTCTTTTTGCCCGGGTAGGGGAGTCAGAGACTCGAGGGAAGAGATTTCAAAGGGACCAAATGGGCATTTTTTCACGTGGTTGCTGATGGGTATAAATTACATGCATCCAGAGGAGGCCGCAAACACAAATAAAATTACAAAATTGAGAGCATGTGGGCAGGAAAAAGGGGAGAAGAAGTTTACTAGGGAAGTTTGGGAAAACGGCAGGAAAATGGGACATTTAGATCAGCATGAATTATATGGGCCGAAGGACCCGTTTCCAGGCTGGAGCATCGTTTTTATTCCAGCTGGAATCTCAGATCTGAGCACAATCACAATGTCTACAGGTGACACAGACATTTGGTCATTGGTTATGCCGGGTTTCCCAGCCAAGATCCTGGGAATTTAAATTCAGGTAGCAGATCATATCAACAGGGAAATATTTAGAAACTCAGGCTCACCATTTCTCCACAGCCCATACATTCACCGGGGTATTAAAACTCCGAAGCAGATCACAAATGTATCTACAATGAGCTGCTTCCCGATCCCCAGCCATTCCCAGCACCGGCAATGATCTCCGCTCCGCTACAGAAAACAGATTTCGGTGACACCCCTCCTCCTTTGCGTAGCAGGCAAGAAAAAACAGGGGGGAGTTGGTAGCTTTCCTTCCAAAACCTGAAATGCTGTGTTATCATAGAATCTCGGAAATCCCGGAAATGCTCCTATCATCTGCTTCTGAATTTTATAAATGAAAGTTGAAGATGTCTTACATATCAGGGCTTGTCTGGAGGTGAAATGGACCCTGACCCTGAACATTCACATAAACGACAAGATCTCTGTCACATTCCTGTCTGTGTTTCACTCACGACCACCTGATTCAGGAGCCCCTGCTCCTTGCACTCAGCTGAAGCTTTGTATGATGAGCGGAGTGATTCGACCATTACTGGTGTCATGTCCCTGCGCTGGAACTGTTGGGTTGATCAATTACTCAAGGCCGCTTTACCAGTGGGATAAATGACACTGCTTGATGAAACTTTTCTATGCCCTGTTAACACCTGTGTCAATTTTTTTCATCTGGACTATTGTGTACAAACGCGATAAAAGTTTAATTCGAAGATCCCTGTGATCATACCTTTGGCCATTCTGATTCTAACTGGCGATTGTTGATTGTCGTCGTCTTGTTCACACTTTGGTCGCTCTGCAGGACAGCTCCACCTGCTGGTGAGGCTCTAAATTTCACAACAAGCAGACAGTGAGTCAGAGAGTTCGACTACTTTGCAAGTATGACAGTATTTCCATCCCCTGTAGCATTTGGCATGGGGACCAAACATTCCCTGTTAGTAACCACTTCCACACCATATCTGTCCACTGATACCTGGCGCATCTGCTGACAGAGTCACAGAGCAATAAAATGCAAATTCAGAGCGTTCAGCCCAACGAGACAATGCCAACCACAGTGCCCACTGAGATGGTCACAATTTCCTGTGATGGGGCCATCTCCCTTCTGGCCTCTTCACTCCATCTACACACCCCAACTGCTTTTTGAATTATGCAACCGCACCTGTCTCATCCACTTCCTCTGGCTGTTTCCTCCACATGATCTCCAACATCTGCATGAATCCGCTGCTGATCAGATTGGGTTGGCAATCTCTTTACCAGCCCCTGTCCATTTAGATCCCCTAGATGCTACGATAATCTTCTCTGTGAACAGCAACTACTAATGTTGTGCATTCTGCAAACTTACCTGTTAAGTAATCCTTGTGCAACCGCATCCAAATCATTGCTATAAAATAACGAATATCAAAGGTCCCAATTTGTAGCCTCACGGCACACCGCTAATTACTCGCCTCCATTGCGAGGAGAAACCTTCAACCAGCACTCTTTGCTTGCTACCTTGAAGCTAATTTTGAATACATCCAATTTGCTCTCTCCGGACAGCATGGGACCTAATCATCGGGGCCAAGCTGTCATGTGACACTTTGTCAAAGGCTTTACTGAAGTCCCATGCACAACATCCATGGGAACATAACTTTGAATTTCCACCTCTGCTTAATGTCACGTTTACGGGTTCTGACAATGTAATTAGCAGAAAAGTACTTGATGAGGCCAAGGTATGTAAATGTAAATTATGGGTTGCCATGTGCTAGTTAGGACTGAATAAAATGCAGTGTTGGGATATTTTGCTTTATAAATGGTCTGTTCTCAGCAGAGGCCTACGCGACGATATATTCGAGGGTAAGTATATCACTGCAGATTGCAATAGCCAATGGGATCAAGGGCATGTTGCTGCAGTTCATGATAATTCCACATTTCTGCAATCACGACAACACAACACACTTGGGGCTTCTTATAAAGGGAGGAAATTGTCAACGCATTTTAAGATGATTATAACGTAACAAGGAAACATCAGAACTGACCAAAAGCTACTTCAGATGATGCAGCACCTTGAAATGAGCAAACACTCAGAGAATGTGAGTGACTGTAAAGAGCTGGGCTTCTGAAAGCACATTACCAGACCTGGAGTGATTGCAACTTGGTCTGACCGAGGCATCCCACCTATTTCGTACCTTCCTTTGTAAAGATATGTAATGTTCACAGGACCAGTGTTCGAGTGAATGAGACTCACCAAACATTCTCCTGACTGAATCAATGAAAACTCTGAGTCAGAGGGTTCTCTTCAGTTGGTACTCTCAGTCCTCGGGCTGGTTCACTTGTCGCTGTTCCCTCGTTCTCATTCGTGGCTTCTTTCCAGCTGTGGGCTTTTCTTCCAATAAATCTCTCACCGCAGGTCTAACTTTAACTAGAGAGATAATGAAGCACATTAACAATACAAAGGAGAAAAAAATATTTCTGCTCAATTTTTTCAAAAGCGAATCTCACCGAAATTTAAACGCTGAAGACAAATAAAAGAATCTCATTGAACTAATCTGTAATTGTCCCTCACACGTCACAAATCCTGATACGGGATATGAAGGAATCATCATTCAGTCATGATAAGATATCAGAGCAGAATGAAGTGATTCAGTCCATCGAGTCTCCTCCATCATTCAATCATGGCTGATTTTTTTTCGCCCCAATGCCATTTTCCTGCGTCCTCTTATAAAGTGCTGGAAACTCGGTACAGCAGATTGCATCTGTGGAAAAAGACACTGTGGAAGACCCAGTATCAGAACTGGGATTATCCAGGATGATGCATGATATGCTGAACGCTTAATTGCGCAATTTGGCCCAGATCACATCCTTGCTCATACCTATAATGGGGGAGGTACTAAACACAGTGTTCTGAAAAGATAGTAAAAGTGATTATCGGGGCATTAATAGTGATCTTTCGAGAAACGAAAACGAAAAGCTCTTGAATTTATAGTAAATGGACCGTCTAGTTATTCGCTGCTCAGAATTAGTTCTATATTGTTAAGCACCTGAGCGTCTTTGCCTCACAGTACGCTCCCACGGACAAGGCGAAATTATTATTAATTTTTCTTGCGTTATTCCTTACTATTTCCTGGATACCAGACAGGCTCCCAGTGAAACTGTTTTGTCCACTCTATTGACTTTTAACATCTCCTCGATAACAGGAAGCACGATAATGTACCATATTCAATCGTGATTAATATGCATAGAATGTAACGTGGTTCGGTCTCCAATGTTCCCTCTAATTACTATTTTTGCAGCTACATGGATCAACCATTGCTCTGAGCCGGAAATTTTCACACGGACTGAGAAAAGCACAACATCGTAGATGTGTCCTCTTTTGTAAAATGCAACTATGAATATTTTAGGATGAAGACAGACGAGAGAAAAAAAAATTCTTTTGATTTTAATTACTAATTAAAGGACAGGATAAAAATGCAGTACAACAAAGAAAAACGTTCAGGTTTCATAAACGTTTATCCGACAGTGTTTAATTCCATCTGCGCTGCAACAAAGGCTCCGTTCGTGGGAGCATTTTGCTTCTGCAGACTAAAGTCCCTTCCCGTACTGAGCATGCGCGATGTCGTCAGCGCGTTATCGGAGCTGTGAGCGGGGCCTCGGAAACGAACCTGCAGATGCTGCAGCCCTGCGGTACAACGGGATCACCTGACGGGTGGACGGTCTCCCACGTGACTCGGTGACTCCGCTCCTCGCCCCTCACACCTGCCCGACACACCCCCCCACCGCATTTCAAACATCATCTCATAATTACACTGGATATATTTTAAAATTTACCTCTGCACCTTCCCCGTCCACATCCCTCCACCCCTCGGGTCACAGTTACGGGTTTGAATCCCATCCCGGTCCGGCACACATTTTAGACCCAATCCAGAATTGTGCAGGTTTTATTTAAATCAGTCTATGTTTCTATTCACATTTCCCCGGCGTCACTGAAAAGGAACACTGAAACATCAAGCGAGAAGCAACAGGAGGTGGCCATTCTGCCCCTCCAACCATCAACAAGATGGCGGCTGCTCTCCCATCTCAGCCACATGTTTCTGCCCGATCCTCATTTCCTCCATCCCTTCCGTCTCCACACATCTGCCGGCCTCTGTTTTATGTGAGGACGATCACCGAGTCTTCACCGCCCTCTGTGGTGGGGATTTACAGAAATTCACCACCCTCGGAGTGGAGACATTTCCCCTCATCTCAGTCCCGGACAGTCCATCCCTGTTTCAGAGACCGGGATCCCTGTTCAACCGGTAATGATGTTGTGCATTTCAATGTGTTCACCTCTCAGTCCTCGATTCTCCAAATGAAAGGGTTATCACATTTGATCTTTCTTCATATGATGACCTCACCACTCCAGGGATCAGTCTGGTGAATCTTTGTTGCACTCTCTACAACAAATACTCTCTCACCTCTTTGTTAATCCTCCATGGAATTCCACCTTCCACCTTCCCACCTCCCCCTCACCTGGATCCACCTCTCACTCCCCAGCTCTTGCCCCATCCCCACCCCTCACCTCTTTTCTCGGACTATTTCCCGTCCACTCTCAGGCCAGAGGGAGGGTCTCGGCTCGAAATGTTGACGGTCCATTTCCCTCCACAGATGCTGCCCGACCCACTGAGTTCCTCCGGCAGTTTGTTCTTTGGTCTATATAACCCGTGTTAGTATTGGGGTGGGGCAGGATTTTACACCATATTCCAGGTACAATCTCAACAAAGTCCACATAATCGTTAAAGTCATTTTCATTCTTATACCTGATAAATCTTACAATAAATACAATGTATTTTCTACCTCCCTCCCTAGCTACTGCACCTCAGTCCCTCATTACTTAACGCACAGATGGTGCAGAAGAGGTTTACCAGGATATTGCCTGGATTAGAGGGCATGAGCTATAATGAGAGGTTGGACAAACTTGGGTTGTTTTCTCTGGAGCCCTGCAGGCTGGGGTGAGACGATGGAGGTGTATAACATTATGAGAGGCAGAGATAGAGAAGACAGACAATATTTTTTATCCTGGTTAGACATGTCTAATAGAAGAGGCCATGCATTTAAAGTGAGGGGGAGTAGTTTGAAAGGAGATGTGAGGGGCAAGTGTTATTACCAGAGAGAGTGGCAGGTTGCTAGGATGTTTTGCCCGGGGTGCTGGTTCTGGCAGACACAGCGGTGACTTTTAAGAGATATTTAAATCAGCACATGAGTGTGAGGGACGTGTTGGCAGAAGGGATTAGTTAGCCATTTAATTCCTAATTTAATTAGCTGAGCAAAACGTTTTGGGCCGAAGGGCCTGTTCTGGTACTGTACTGTTCAATGTTCTGTGTCTCTTGTCAAGAGGTTTCAGGGAAACTGAGGTAAAAGGAGTGAGTTGGAGAAACAGGTCAGCTGGAGCCCAATGTGGGAACTGTGAGATCACCCACTTCTGTAGCAGAAACAAATATTGAATTTATTGCCAAGTGCACAATATGGGAAGGTACAGGGACAGAGAAACACTGACTTGTAGCAGCATCACAGGCAAGTACATTCAGATGACAAATTATACAATTCTGCGCCATTATCAATATAGAAATACGTTTTATGTCATTAAAATATACAAATATATATGTTGTGTCAATAATCATAAATATAGATTTTCTGTCATTAACAATGTACAAATATACATTATTTTCAAGAGCAGTCTTGAAAATGTTAAATTTGTTCCCTCAGCCAAGTTGTTGACACAGTTTGGAAACAACTGGGCTCCAAGCACCGGTCCCTACAATACCCACTGGGACATCATGCAGACCCAAGAAGGGTCAGGCTATTCATTCCCTTTTAACACCAAGGCACCAGAAACAGGAGCAGGCCACTCAGCCCGTTCAGTTCATCCTGTCATTCAATAAGACTCCAGACCAGTTCATTCTTGCCCCCCAACACGACTCCAATCCACTTTGCCCGGACCATCGGCCACACTTGCAGATCAACAGTGTGCCGGTGTTTGCTTCCCAATGTGGTGAATCCCTCTGCTCGCCTCTGTATCCTGTCCGACCCCTCTCACACCATCTTCATCCTTTCAGTAATATACCCCCTTCCCCACTGTCAATGGGCTCCTTCCCCATCCTGCTCCTTGACACAAACAACCTCTCCGACTCACCCCCCTCTCACACCATCTTCACCCCTTCCCCACTGTCAATGGGCTCCTTCCCCAGAGACAAACAACCTCTCAGATTCACCCCCCTCTCACACCATCTTCACCCCCTTCCCCACTGTCAGTGGGCTCCTTCCCCATCCTGCTCCTTGACACAAACAACCTCTCCGACTCACCCCCCTCTCACACCATCTTCACCCCTTCCCCACTGTCAATGGGCTCCTTCCCCAGAGACAAACAACCTCTCGGACTCACCCCCCTCTCAGACCATCTTCACCCCCTTCCCCACTGTCAATGGGCTCCTTCCCCAGAGACAAACAACCTCTTAGACTCACACCCCTCTCACACCATCTTCACCCCCTTCCCCACTGTCAATGGGCTCCTTCCCCAGAGACAAACAACCTCTCAGACTCACACCCCTCTCACACCATCTTCACCCCCCTTCCCCACTGTCAATGGGCTCCTTCCCCAGAGACAAACAACCTCTCAGACTCACCCCCCTCTCACACCATCTTCACCACCCTTCCCCACTGTCAATGGGCTCCTTCCCCAGAGACAAACAACCTCTCTGACTCACACCCCTCTCACACCATCTTCACCCCTTCCCCACTGTCAATGGGCTCCTTCCCCAGACAAACAACCTCTCAGAATCACCCCCCTCTCACACCATCTTCACCCCCCTTCCCCACTGTCAATGGGCTCCTTCCCCAGAGACAAACAACCTCTCAGACTCACCCCTCTCTCACACCATCTTCACCCCCCTTCCCCACTGTCAATGGGCTCCTTCCCCATCCTGCTCCTTGACACAAACAACCTCTCAGACTCACCCCCCTCTCACACCATCTTCACCCCCCTTCCCCACTGTCAATGGGCTCCTTCCCCAGAGACAAACAACCTCTCAGACTCACACCCCTCTCACACCATCTTCACCCCCCTTCCCCACTGTCAATGGGCTCCTTCCCCAGAGACAAACAACCTCTCAGACTCACACCCCTCTCACGCCATCTTCACCCCCTTCCCCACTGTCAATGGGCTCCTTCCCCATCCTGCTCCTTGATCCCCCAAACAACCTCTCAGACTCACCCCCCTCTCACACCATCTTTATCATCTCAGTAAAATCCCTCACCCTCGTCATTCTGCCAGATCAGTCACTCTGCGAGCAGCCTGCATCAAGCCAATGGGCCGAGCGGTCTCCTCCTCTCTGTCAGCAATACATTATAATCCGGCTACAGAAGTCACTTCACGAACGCACCCAACTTCACGTGGAGGGAAATGTAAATAAATAAAAAGGCTGGACATTTACTTTGAGATTTGTTCTGTTTTGAATGGGAGTTTGAGGACGGGAGCAGAAGTCGGTATCAGCAGGGGTAACGCCCTCTCGGCCGGTCCATCTCCGTTATTGGGTGTAAGCAGTGATTGACATCACTTCTCACCAATGTGAAGAGGGTAACGCCTCTGTTGACTGTCGGGTGGGGTGGGTGGGTCAGGTAGCTGTTACCTTAGCCGGTAAAATTCAACCGTCTCAGCACCAGTGTGACGTAAGGAAGTGCACACGTGACGTCAGATCCTAGTGTGGGGGAACTCACACGTGACGTCAGACATGAGGGGACGCAGAGTGATATCAAATCCCAGTGTGGGGAACCCACACCTGACATCAGGCATGAGGGGGCGCAGAGTGACGTCACATGTGGGTGAGAAGTTGTTTTCAAAAGATGTTCAATTGATATTTTTAATGATTTCAGGAGAACAATGAAGGAAACTTAACAGATTTCATCACTGAATCAGGAGAGTCCCCTGCTATGTGCCCGGCTTTCCCATGTTGTTGACGGAGTGGGCATTGGCCCTTTTCTCGAACTGGGTTACAAAACCCAAATGTTTCTGGAGAGGACTTTCCAGGGTGATCTGGTTTGGATTGGACCAGTCAATGCAGTATCCTGTTTGTTTACTGATTTCATAAACAATGGTTATACTGATGTAAAATGGATTTGACAGCAGTGTAAACACAGATTTATATCAGTTAACAGAAGACCTCTCATCACTGCAGTCTATGTCTCCTGACAAACTAAACACTGGCAATGTGGACCACAGATACCCCTTCCTCTAAGTCAGTGTATCATTCAAACAGCTGATCGCTGAGATACACTATAGTTGCTGGTCAGTGAAGTTTGCCCAGATTTGGTTGGATGGAGTTGATGTGGAGTTCAGGGGTGTGAAATTGAAAGGACAGGTCAGTCAAACCCTCTGTGTTGTCCATTCGCCCTCCAGTGGTGCCATAGGGACGTTCTGCAAAGTGCAGCACAGTTCCGAACCCAGCTGATGCCGGTAGTTCTCCTGTTTAGGCGATGGTGAGGAAGGGGCTGATCACAGGTTTGTGTAAATCGAGCGTCGGCTGCAGTGGAAGTGGGCTGGGACCGAGCCGGATGGCTGGACAGTCCAGGCTGTCTGGTCTTGAAGATCTGGTTTTAGTTTCATGTCTGAGCCGAGACTGTGGGATCAATTAGTTGTGGTTCCCCTCGCTGGGAGGGAGGATGTGGGTGATGTGGATCAGTCCACGTGTGGGGGTGGGGGTTAAATGGGGAAAGAGTGTGGGGCCATTGGCGGGGAGAAAGGAGGTTGGGAATGTGGGTTATCAGACGCAGCGTGACCCAGAAGGATAGGACCCAGGATAAATTAAGCCATAAACAAGGGAGGAGTTGGTCCATTGAATCAGACAGGATACGTGACCTTTCAGGAAGCAACAATTCCCTTTTCACTTTAATTATTGACTAAACTTCCTGAACATTGTGTTTGCTACAGAGCCCCAGAGTCTGGGAACAGCTGAATGGCAGGAATTAGAGGGTGATGGTGAGAGGCTGTTTATTGGACTCGAGGCCAGTGCCTAGCGATGTTCCCCATGGTTACACCTATTGTTACTTGCCATCTATATCAATCATTTGGTTGGGAATATATAGGGTATAGGTAGTAAGTTTGAACATGGAACATAGAAACCAACAGCACACTACAGGCCTTTTGGCCCACAACGTTCTGCCGACCATGTAACCTACTCTAGAAACTGTCTAGAATTACCCAACAGCACAGACCTATTTTCCCGAGCTCCATTTACCCATCTAAAAGTCTATTTACCTATTTAGCTCCATTTACCTATCTAAAACCCTATTTTATCCGCCTCCACAAGCGTCGCCAGCAATGCATTCCACACCCACCACTCTGTGTGGAAAATTCCCCTGACATCCCCCCTCTACCTACCTCCAAGCACCTTAAAACTATACCCCCTCATATCAGTCATTTCAGCCCTGGGAATAAAGCCTCTGGCTATCCACATGATCAATGCCTCTCATCATTTTATACTCCTCTATCAGGTCACCCCTCATTCTCCGTCACTCCAAGTAGAAAAGGTCAAGCAAGTTTGCAGCAAGTAAGTTCAAAGAATTACTTGTTTTTAAAGATATTAAGTATAAACTCTCCCCTTTGTCTACCTCTCCCCACTCAGAAGTGACCAAAAGCTTTTTCACAAGATGCAAGATATTGAAATGAGCAAACACTGAGGGAATGTGAGTGACTTTAAAGAGCTGGGATACTGACAGCACATCACCTGACCTGGAGTGATTGTAACTGGTCTGACAGAGGCATAACTGGTACTTCTGGGCACTTTCAGTCTCGTCCCAACTATTTACTACCTTCCTTTGTGCAGGTATGTAATGTCTAAAGGACCAGTGTTTGAGTAAACGAGACTCACGAGACTTTCTGCTGACTGAATCACTGGAAACTCTGAGTCAGATGGGTTCTCTCCAGTTGGTGCTCTCAATCCTCGGGCAGGTTAACTTGCTGCTGTTCCCTCGTCTTCACTCGTGGTTTGCTTCCATTTGGGGCATTTCTTCCAATAAATCTCTCACCTCAGGTCTAACTTTAACACAACGGGTTCGACGGACTCGGAGTCCGCTGTGGTCGGGGCGCTTTCACTGTGTGCTGCGTCTGCGAGGCTGGGTCTGACGGAGCTTTCATTGTCTGTGAAGCTGAGTCCACAGGCGCCTTGGAAGTCCATAGCGAGGGTAATCCCTTCTGCCGACTGCGTGGGATGACGAGTCTATCGGGACCCTGAGGACTTGTGGAAACTGTGTCATGGTTTCTTTCGAACTTAGAATCTTTTAACATCTTTGGACTATTTTTTACTGTGCCCATGGTTTTTTTTTAATCAGTTATGGTATTGGCTGCACTGTTGTAACCATACGTTAACTGCAACTATGTGGTTTTGTGTAGGTCTTGTAGCTTTAGTTTTTGGTTTGTTGGGTGGTAGAGTTGGTCTCTTGACTTGGTGTGTCTGGGTAGTCTTGCTTTGTCTGGTGGGTTTGGAGCTCCTTTCCGGGGAAACACATTAAGATCGTAGCGCCTTCCGGTTCACAGTCCGGTCCATGTTCCTTATTCCAGGTTTTCCCCAGTTTATGTTGAGGAAACTGATTCTTGTCCATACCCCCTGTCTGTATCCCTTCCCTTCACCTTCCTCCAGGAGCCTTGCCTTGAGCCTTGCCTTCACCGCTGTCAAGTCCAACCACCGGAGCAAGATAAGGAACTGTCTTTCATTGTTTTCAGCTGGCGTTCCAAGGGTTTGCCCACCCCGATGTAACACTCACTGGTCTATAATCCCCAGGATTAAACCCATTGGGTTTATTGATGTGGCACAGAGCGACTGAGCAGAACCCAAGTGCAGGACACCGGCATGGAGATTGAGTTGGGGATGCGGGCGGAGGCGTGAACGTTGGACAGCAAACCGGAGGAATCTTGGCACGGAGCTCTGACATGGAGTCTTGACACGGTGACGGGGTTTTCATGGAATATCTTGAGACTGGAGTTGAACTTAGAACAAACAGTTCTAAGCAGTCGAGAAACAAAGTATCACATGGGAATAGACCAACAAACTGGCAACCTGTGATCGTGTCGCCATCGTATTTATTTCACAGTCTCTGATGAAAACCAGGTGTATGGTAATTGAGTAAACTAGCAGCAATGGAGATCTAATGACTGAAATTAGGGCATAATTAGGGAGAAAGGAGCGTTAAAGGGGAACAGCCAACCGGAACCATGACAGTTGAATTATGGAACAACATTTGACAGCCTCCAATCATGTGTTACCATCCCTGTGGCCAGAGAGGATACAATGATCATTGTCAATGCCCGGTAACCTCCCCCCTCACTTCCTGTAGTAATGTGGTGTATATTGGTAGATTGAACATCTCTTTCTTAATATTGCCATGCTGCTATGCTATCATCACAATCACTGTCCACCTCATTGGTAACTGAAGCAAAGCATTCATTAAGCACCTCACCTATCACCGCATCCTCCAGCCACGTTTCCACCTTTGTTCCTGAGTAGTCCTAGTCCTACCCTCAATCTATTCACCCTCCTCTTCTTCACCCACATGTAGAATGCCTTGGGTTTTCCTTCGTCCTACTTCCCAAGGACTTCTCAAGTTGCCTTCGACCTCCAAGTCGCTTCTTAAGTTCCTTCCAGGATACCATATAATTCTCTAGAGCCTCGCTTGAATGTTGCTCACTGTACCTAAACAATGCTTCATTTTCCCTCTTGCTTAAATGTTCTCATCCCTTGTGAACCACGGTTCGTTTATATAAACATTCTTTCACTGTGTGTGGAACAAATCTACCCCGAACCGCATTCAAGTGTTCCTGAAACAAACTTCACAGTTGCATCTGGCATTTCCCTTTGAAAATGTTTTCCCAATTTACACCCCCAAGATACTTCGAATACCATTGTAACTATCCATCCACTGGTTAAATACTGCCTCGTATCGTCTGCTACTATCCTTGTCCATGACAATGATAAAAGTTGGGGTGTTGTGGTCTCTATCTCAAAAAGGTCACCCATCGTGACATCTGTCACCTGACCAGCATCATTGCCTCATACTAGATACAGTATGGCAAATCCTCCAGTTAGCCCATCCACATACCATGTCAAGAATCCTTCCTGGACACAGAACACATTCTGCCCCATTGACACATTTTGGAACAAGGAGGTGGGATCAACATCAGGAAAGTTGAGATCAATAGTGATAATAACCTTGTTGTTTTTGCACCTTTCCCAAATCTGCCAAGTTATCTGCTCTCATTATCCCAGTGGCTTTGGGGGAGGCCTATAGAATACTCACAGAATGATAGCTCCCTTCTCTTTTCTGATTTGCACCCACATTGATGTCCTCTGTTTATGTAACTGTCATATGATTCCTAATTAGTAAAGACAATTCTCCGCCTTTCACCCCCCCCCACCCCCCCCCCCCCATATGTATTATGAAACAAGTAAAACCTGGAGCATCAAACACCAAACCTGCCCTTGTAACAGTCCGGTCTGTGTAATGGTGATAACATGTACCATCCATGTTCTAAGTTACTCGTATTCTTAATACATATTGTATTGAATTAAAGACATTTCCAACTGACTACATGATGCCCTGTCCACATCCGATCCTTCCACAGTCTCTGTGAACTTCGCATCTACCTTTATATCAACTCTTCTATTATCTGACCAAACACTCTGGTTCCCATCCCGCAGCGACTGAGTTTAAACTCACCCCGGCAGCTCCAGAAGTCCCGGCTGCAGGGACATCTCAAGTACAGATATAACCCATGCCTTTGGTACAGGGCCAAATGGGAACATAACTTCATTATAAAACCTAAATATGCTTAATCACAGCTTCGTAGGTTCTGACAATTTATTAGTATAAAAACATTTGATGGCGACAGGGTATACAAATGTAAATTATTGGTTGGCATTTGCTGGTTAAGACTGAAATGTGGTGCTGGGACATTCGGCTTCAAGAGGGTTTGCGGAGGCTTGTGCGACAACATACTCGAGGGCAAGTATATCGTTGCAGCTTGCAATAGACAGAGGAGTCAATGACATGTTGCTGTAGTTCACGGTAATTCCACATTTCTGCAATCACTAGAGCAGGAGAAAACTGCGGCCTCTTATAAAGAGAGGAAATTCTCAATGCATTTTGAGATTGTTGTGACCTAACCCAGCCAAGCAAGGAAACAGCAGAACTGATAAGAGTTTGAAATGAGCAAACAATATGAGGGAATTTGCGTGGCTTCTCAGAGTAATTAGCAAATCTGCAGTGAGTGCAAATGGGTCTGACAGACGCATACTGGTATTCCGAGGCTTATTCAATCCCACTCCAGCTATTTCCTACCTTCCTTGGCACAGAAATGTAATGTCTAAAGGACCAGTGTTTGGGTAAATAAGACTCACCAAACTCTCTCCTGACTGAATCAATGGAGACGCCAAGTCAGATGGGTTATCTCCATTTGCTGCTGTCCGTCTTCGGGCTGGTTCATTGTTGCTGTTCACTCGCCTTCAGTTGTGATTTTCTTCCTGTCGTGGTCTTTTCTTCCAATACATCTCGCAGGTCAGGTCTATCTTTAACCAGAGAGATAATGAAGCATGTTACTCATACAAAGTAGAACAAAGAAGTAAACTTATTGGAACTTAAACTTGAACTCATATATAATGATGCGAGTGAAGAAATCTGTAACTGCCCCTCACACTTTCCAAAGCCTGACATGGGATACAAAGAAACACACACAAAATTGCTGCAGGACCTCATCACACCAGGCAGCATCTGTATGTCGACTCTACTCTCTTCCATAGATGCTGCCTGGCCTGCTGAATTCCTCCAGCATTTTGTATGTGTTGCTTGGCAGCATCTGAAGATTTTCTCTTGTTTGTGATGGGACACAAAGAACTGATTACTCAGTCATGGTATAAGATACAAATCATAATGCACAGGAGTAGAATTAGGTGATTCGGTCAATCTAGTCTGCTCCAAAATCAATCATGGAGGATTTTTTTTCCAACACCGTATTCTTGCTTCCCTGCTATAGCACGCAACCTATTTAGCAATCCAGAACATGAATATACCCAACGACAGCCTCCACCACCCTCTGTGGCATCGAATTCCACAGATCAACCAACACTTGGCTAAAGTAATTGCTCTCATCTCAGTTTTAAAGTGAAGCTTCTTTATTCTGAGGCGGTACTCTCAGATCCCAGACTCTCCGTCTAATCAAGACACCCTCTCCATTCTCACTGCAACCAAACTTCTTGTCATTCAGTCGGTGTAAATAATCACCCCTGTCCTAACCCGCCAACCATCTGAACTCCACTGAACACAGGCCCAGGGCCATCAAATGCTCCACATGCATAATGCTTATCATTCCTCGGATTATTCTGGCAACAAAGAGCCCTGGGAGAGCTGGTGCTTGAGATACAATCTTGCGATGGGGGCTCCAGGAATATGGAGCTGTCAGTGTTTGGGCTTCAGTCTCCGTTGGTGCTTTTACAGATGCGGCTGGATGTTCCTCCTTCCGCAATGAAGCAGACGTCTCCGGGGGCTGGATCTTTGTAGCGTGAATCTCTCAGTGTGAGATGTGGAAACGATGTGCGAGGCTCTGGGTGCGGGCTGTGACCCTCTGAGGTTGCATCCTGGGATACCACACATGTCTTGACCCAGATAAAATGAATCGGGGAATCAAATTGTCCGCGTTTATGAGATGTTGAGCGAGTATTTCTGTTCTGTGCTCAGATGTTTGGTTCTGAAGTTCCTTTGGAAGCAAAGCAAAGAATGAGTTCCCATTCCATCTCTCACAGGGAGAGGCTGTGATTAAATACCCTGTTTTGTGTTTGCACCGGTAGAAATAGACCGGGGTTTCAGAACTGAATTCACATTTGGAAATTCCCCCTCACTCTCACCTGTCTATCTGCCAGTGGAAGTCAAAGAGAAACTCTAGATGCTGAAGATAGAACAGAACATGGAACAGTACATCACAGGAACACAATAGTGTGCCAAACCAGCTGAAAAGTAAATCAAACCCCCCCAAAAAAACTACACTACATTTTCTGTGTAGCCATGTACATTCATATACAAATCAAGGGCATGAATAGTAAATTACAGAGATCTCAACACTGACACTCACATCCCACTCGTCACAGGCCTCCATTCGTTAGAACCATCTACATTCATCCCCCTCTCCTTCTTGTTCTCTAGCCCGGTGTGAACCCACCTCGCCAGCCGCCTGTGAATCCCACGTGACCGAACCTCCCCGATCAGCTGCCATGCAGGATCTTGTTACAGACTTTACCAAAGTTCAGATGAACAACGTCACTGCCCAACTTCACCTAACGCCTAGGTCATTCTTAAATAATCTCCAAAATACTTGACAGATATGATATCCTATTGGACAGTGTTGACTGTGATTTCCCCATAACCAATGCCCAACCGCCCGGGATTTCAGCTTCACTGCAGACTGAGAAAATTCCGATCCCAGCTGCAGAATTACCAACCTGGACTGTAGTCCGTATACTGCCAATTCCATATCATCAGAGTCACCAGCCCAATATTATCACCCATACAAAGACGCCTTGGTGCCGGCAATTTGCCGTGGGGTTCCTGCCATTTCCGATTCACAAACTAAGGTGGAATTGGAACCTAATGACCCTCTGCCGGGGCCGGTGCTCAGGCTGGTTCCCCGGTCTGTATAGAGGATGCGGATACACTTCAGCCTGACACCAGCAGCTAAACCGAGCACATTTGATCTCTATGTCATCGCTGTGTGGGATCTTGCACAGCAGAGCGGGCTGCCATGTTTCCTGCAGTGTAGCAGGAACAAAATGTAAAATTATAAAGTAGAAAAAGCTGGGAGCTCAGTACATCAGACTACGTCTCTGAAAGGAGAAATGGTGGAAGACCCAGTTCCAGAACTGAGACTGTCCAAGATGCTGCCGATCTGCTGAGCGTCTCCAGTATTTTCCCTTCCTTACTTTAAATTTCCTGCAACTGTGGTATTTTCTCCCTCTTCATTTTAATGCACAGATAGTAACTGATTGCCACCCTGAACTGTAAATGCCACCCCCACCCCAACCACTCTGTTAGTTCTGAGTTCATTCTGACCCTGGTTTAACACATCCCATACAGTCAATGCTCACAGCATCCTTTCCTCCCACTATCACTCTGTTACATTTGCTCCCGAGGCCACTGTCTCTACGCTGAGAGGCGGTGACCACAGAGCGATAAAAACTGCAACACTTGCTGCAGCTCTGACGGGCCGTTACCCTGGAAACAGAGGAAGTGGCTCACCGAAAATAACCGAAAAAGGAAATAACAAACTCAACATCAGATGCTGTGAGTTCCGTTATGACAAAGATTAACACTGCAGCCATTTTGTAACGGTGAATCTAAAATTGAAATGGTTGCTTTTACCCTGTCACGTGTTGTGTCCAACTAAACCTCTGGTATTCCTAGCGAACAATAACTAACTAACTAACCAACTAACTAACTAACTAAATAAATAAATAAATAAATAAACAAACAAACAAACAGACAGGCACACAAATAAATAAATAAATAAATGGAAAGCTGCAATACTAAACTTCACAATGAAGACAAAGTTAAGAAGAGAGATTGTTGAAATATATCATTGCGGCATTGGGATACAGGCTGGACTAACATTGAGCAAGCAGGTTGATATATATATATCATTGAGCTGGTGGCATACAGGCAGGACAGAGATTGAACTAGAAGGTTGATATATATCATTGAGGTAGTGGGATACAGGCTGGACAGAGGTGGAACAAGATGGTTGATATATATATCATTGAGAATGGTTTGTTTTACCGAACGGCCGCTTCCAGTGTGCTGGAAATATGTAAAACAATTATCGACCCCAGGCGTCGATCCAGGTGGAGTTTGGATCCGATACCGGGCCGGGTGACGGAGGTAAAGTTCACCAGGTACATCTTAATGGATGGGTTCAGTCTCGGCATCACCACCTCATCCCGCTCCTGGGACCAGAACACCAGGGGCTGAGCATCGGCTCATCTCAGGCGGTTCGGTGTGAAGGTCCCGTAACCCGGACCGACCACGACAGTTTGTATCCAGGAAGCGGGACGAGGCCGCCAGTTCGAGGAAGTTAACGGGACTCTCTGCCCAGCATGAGGTTCCCCGCCCCCGGGATCGACTTCAGTACTCACCGATGGGAAATTGTCGGTTGCGTTCAACCCCAGTGACCGGCCTCAATACTGACCGATGAGAACTTCATCAATTTGTCCGGAGAGCAGCGAGATCCGTCCGCCTGCTACCCACAGACAATCAGCTTCAACAGAGAACGGAAAGAAAACCCCGCCCATCCGGAGTCTGTGAGAGCGGGGGCGGGGCCTCGGAAGCGAAAACCTGAGATGCTGCAGATCTGCGTTTGAAATGGGAGCGAGAAACCGGTGACTCCGCTCCTCGCCCCTCACACGCTGCCCGACCTACCTGCCGCATTCCCCACATTATTCCATATTTACACCACCTACATTTTTATTTTTCCCCTCTGTATCTTCCCCGTCCCCATGGCTCCATCTCCCGATTCTCAGAGTTAAGGGTTCGATTCCCATCCCGGTCTGACATACAATTCCCACCCGAAAAGGAATTGTGCAGGTTTCATTGAAATCACTTCTATGTTTATAAACACTCTTTTTCTATTCACATTCCTCCGGAGCCTCACTGGACAGGAACACTGAAACATCAAGTGAAAAACAGCAGGAGGAGGCCATTCAGCCCCTCTAACCATCAACAAGATGGCGGCTGCTCTCCCATCTCAGCCACATGTTTCTGTCCGATCCTCATTTCCTCCATCCCTTCCGTCTCCACACATCTGCCGGCCTTTGGTTTTTTTGTGTGAAGACGATCACTAAGGTGTTGCTCCTCCACCCTGAGGGCGGTCTGATCGAAACGTCCGAATGGGAATCAGAATTAAAACGTCTGGCCGCTGCAATGTCCCCCTTGTGGCAGATGATGCAGAGATGCTAAACAAAAACCGTCTCCCAGTTTATGGCGGGTCTCACCGATGTGGAGGAGGCCGCATCGGGAGCACGGGGCACAATAGATGAGCCCAGCAATAGATTCGCAGATGAAGCGTTGCCTCATCAGGAAGGACTGCTTTGTGTCTCTGAATGGAGGTGAGGGAGGAGGGGTACGGCAGGTGTAGCACTTAGGCTTATGCAGGGATAAGTATCTGGAGGAAGATCAATGAGGAGGGATGAATGAACAAGGGAATTGTGGAGGGAGTGATCCCTGTTGAACCCTGTTTGTGACATCCTAAACAGATTTGCATGAATGCAATCCCTACATTCATTGGTTATCTCTTTCCTGCGATAGAAACGTTATATATTCCATACAGTGAATGCTCAAGACATCCGGGCCTCCACACCGGCTCCTGAGGTCACTGAGGGGCGGTGACCAGAGAGCGATAAATATGTTCAACACTCTGCAGCTCTGCTGGGCTGTTACCCTGGTGATGGAGGAACTGGCTCAGCAGGGCTAACTGAAAATAGGAAGTAAGGAATTCAGCTTCACATGTTCTGTTTCATGAATTTATGAACATTTGGAGAGGCATAACATGATCAGGAATAGTCAGCTTGGCTTTGTCAAGGGCAGCTCGTGCCTTACCGGCCTGATTGAATTTTCTGACGATGAGACTAAACACATTTATGGAGGTAGAGCAGTTGATGTAGTGTATATGGATTTCAGCAAGGCACTTGATAAGGTACCCCATGCAAGGCTTATTAAGAAAGTAAGGAGGCATGGGATCCAAGCGGACTTTGTTTTGTGGATTCAGAAATGGCTTTGCCCACAGAACGCAAAATTGTTTGTAGATGGGTCATATTCTGCCTGGACGTCGCTGACTAGTGCTGTTCCTCAGGGATCTGTTCTGGCACCACTTCTCTTCGTCAGTTTATCAAGGACCTGGATGAGGAAGTGGAGGGATAGGTCAGCACATTTACTGATGACACAAAGGTTAGAGGTATTGTGGATAGTGTGGAGGGCTGTCGAGGTTATAGCAGGATCCCGATTGGAAGCGAAGCTGGGCTGAGAAGTGGAAGATGGAGTCTGACCCAGATAAGTGCGAGGTGGTTCACTTTAGAAGGTAAATATGATGGCAGAATATAGTATGAATTGTAAGACTCTTGGCAGTGTGGAGGATCAGAGGGATCTTGGGGTCTGAGTTCATAGGACACTCAAAAATTCTGCGCAGCCTGACTGTGTGGTTCTGAAGGCATACGGTGTATTGGCCTTCATCAACCTTGTGATTGAGTTCAAGTGCCAAGAGGTAATGTTACTGCTATATAGGACCCTGGTTAGACCCCACTTGGAGTACTGTGCTTGGAGTGCAGTTCTGGTCGCCTCACTACAGGAAGGGTGTGGAAGCGATAGAAAGGGTGCAGAGGAGATTTACAAGGATTTCCCTGGATTGGGGAGCATGCCTTATGAGAATAGGATGAGTGAACTTGGCCTTTTCTTCTTGGACAGATGGAGGATGAGAGGTGACCTAGTAGAGGTGTATAAGATGATAGATAGAGGCATAGATCGTGTGGATAGTCAGAGGCTTTTTCTCAGGGCTGAAATGGCTAACACGAGAGGGCACAGTTTAAGATGCTTGGGAGAAGTTACAGAGGCAATGTCAGGGGTAAGTTTTTTTACGCAGAGAGTGGTGAGTGCGTGGAATGGGCTGCCGGCGACGGTGGTGGAGGCGGATACAACAGGGCCTTTTAAGAGACTTTTGGATAGGTACATGGAGATAAAAAGAAGAGGGCTGACGGGTAACCCTAGGAAATTTCTAAAGTATGTTCATGTTTGGGAGAGCACTGTTGGACGAAGAGCCTGTGTATTATGCTATGGGTTCTCTATGTTTCTCTGGTTCTATGTTCTCAGTTCATTCCATACAGCCAATGCTCACAGCATCCGTTCCTCCCACTATCATTCTGTTACATTTACTCCCGAGGCCACTGTCTCTACACTGAGAGGCGGTGACCACAGAGCGATAAAAAAAATGTGCAACTCTTCTTGCAGCTCTGCTGGGCCGTTACCCTGGAAACGGAGGAAGTGGCTCACCGAAAATAACCAAAAAGGGAAATAACAAACTCAACATCGTATGCTGTGAGTATAATTTTGAAAAAGGTTAACACTGCAGCCATTTTGAAATGAAGAATCTAAAATTGTAAAGTCTGCTTTTAACATGCTGTATTCAATAATCCTCTGATAGTTCTGGCTAACAAAAAATGACAATAGTTAGCGACCAATAATATATTAGCCTCTGCGGGAAATATATCCAGTGACAGCCCCAATCACCATCTGTTGCAACAAACTTCACAGATCGACCACTCTTTGGCTGGAGAGGTTTCTCTCAGTTTTAAAGGGAAGCTTGATTATTCCGAGGCTGTCCTCTCAGACCCCAGACTCTCCGTCTGATGGAAACATCCTCCACGTGTCCACTGTCTCCAGGCTGTTCAGTATTCTGTGGGTTTAAATAAGATCCCGTCCACCTCTGTACTTCTGAACTCAATAGAGTACAAGCTCAAAGCCATCAAATGCTTGTCATACGAGCGGTGGTTGATACGTTCGTGGCCCAAGGTAGAAGGAGTCAATTTTACAAAAACCCAGCACGTTTATTTTTCAACATAGTCCCCGCTTACATTTACACGCTTAGTCCAGCGGTCGTGGAGCAAACGGATCCCTTCTTTGCAGAATTCGACAACTTGGACCTCCAGAGTTGGTCGACAGTAAGAGTGATTGATAGGTTCATGGCCTAAGGTAGAAGGAGACGGGTTATACAGCTCTCGTTACATGCACATTCAGATCAACTCTTTGAGTGATTATACATAAAGTTTGAAGTTAATAACTCATCTCCTTCCACCACAAGCCACAGACTTATCAATCACCCTCGTACAGAAACCCTCTCGTTCCTGAGGTTACTCTTGTGAACCACGTGAGCCACAGTTGTACTGAACACATCTGCTTCATTTCCAACGATTGACAGACAGGAGACAATGAGGGGGGATTTCCAAACACAGTTTGAACACCAAACTCAGGGTCTATTTCTACTGTTGCAAACACGGTACAGCCCCTTTACTCACAGCCTCTCACTGTGAGGGATGGGATGGTAACTCATCCTCTCCTCGGTATAACAGTCATTTCTTCCAAAGAAACTCCCGAAACAAACATCTGAGCCCAGAACAGAAATACTGGCTCAACACCTCATAAACCTGGGCAGCTTGAACCCCGGGTCCATTGTACTTGGATCTAAAACTGTGATATCTCAGGACCTAACCTCACAGGGTCACACAGCTGAATCTGCCACTCACCGACCCCCGAATCCTCACACATCGTCCCCGCATCTCACACTGCGTGGTGTAATCAGAAATTTCCCCATAGCCAATGCCCAGCACCCCGAGGCTTTTGATTCATTGTGAAAGGAGGAACATCCAGCCCCCATCTGTGGAAGTATTGACCTGGGTCAAATCCCCGATACTGACAGCTACATAGGCCCAGGGTTTCCCAGGGTTACAGCTCAAGCAGCAACTCGCCCAGGACTCCTTGTTGCCAGTAATATGCTGCTGTGTCTCGGCCATTCAGACTTCAAACACCAACACTCCGACATCAACCTTTGTCAGAACAGGAACCTGATGAACCTCTGACTGGGCCAGAGATCGGGCTGGAAAACCTGGGCGCGGGGCAACAGCAGGCGGGTATAATGTTACACATTGTCTCCACTAGATAAACTGAACACATTTTATCATTATGCTATTGTTAAATGAGATCTTGCCCAGCACAATTGCCCGTCACATTTCCTGCAGGCGAATAGGAATAAAACATTTTAAATGTAAAATTGAAAGTCATGTATTGGAAACTCGGTACATCAGATTGGATCAGTGGAAAGAGAAACTGTGGAAGACCCAGTATCTGAACCGGGACTGTCCAAGACGCTGCCCGATCTGCTGAAGATTTACACCATTTTCTCTTTTTACTTTAAATGATGCACAACTATTAACTGATTACACGATATCTGTGACGGTCAGAACAAATTAGCACAAATGTAATACCAATATTCATTAGTTTTCTCTTCAATCCAATACAGGGATAAGCAGTCAATGCTCACAACATCCATCCCACCCAACTATCAATCTGTATTATCTGCTTCCAACCCTCCTTCCGACAACGATTAATACAGCAGACATTTTAACTTTGAAGCTAAAATCGCAATGGCTGTCTTTAACTTACTACGTGCTGTATTCAATAAACCCTCCGGTAGTTCTAGGTAACAAACACCGATTTCAGTATCAACTCAGTGAGTCAAAAATACGTCATAATGAAGACAACGGCAGAAGAGAGATTGTTGATATATAATCGTTGATGGGATACAGGTTGGACAGATGTTGACCAAGATGGTGTATATATATATATATATATCTTTGAGGTGGTGGGATACAGGCTGGACAATGGTTGACCAAGATAGTTACACTTAAATCCTTCATATACTTGAGTAAAAATCTTTACGTTTCCGTCTAAATATGCAAAGTGCAATTTATAGTACTTTATAATAAATAGTATGTTCAACAATAGAACATAAAATACGATTTTGTCAGCATGAATTAATCATTCTCATAGCCTGGTGGAAGAAGCTGTCCCGGATCCTGTTGATGTCCTGGCTTTCATGTTGCGGAAACACGAGGAAATCTGCAGATGCTGGAAATTCAAACAGCACACACAAAATGCTGGTGGAACACAACAGGCCAGACAGCATCTATAAGGAGAAGCACTGTCGACGTTTCGGGCCGAGACCCTTCGTCAGGACTAACTGAAAGGAAAGATAGTAAGAGATTTAAAAGTAGTGAGGGGAGGGGGAACTGCGAAATGATAGGAGAAGACCGGAGGGGGTGGGATGAAGCTAAGAGCTGGAAAGGTGATTGGTGAAAGTGATACCGAGCTGGAGAAGGGAAAGGATCATGGTTTCGGGAGGCCTAGGGAGAAAGAAAGGGGGGGGAACACCAGAGGGAGATGGAGAACAGGCAAACAACTAAATATATCAGGGATGGGGTAAGAAGCGGAGGAGGGGCATTAACGGAAGTTAGAGAAGTCAATGTTCATGCCATCAGGTTGGAGGGTACACAGCCAGTATACAGGGTGTTGTTTCTCCAGCCTGAGTGTTGCCTCATCTTGACAGTAGAGGAGGCCATGGATAGACATATCAGAATGGGAATGGGACGTGGAATTAAAATGTGTGGCCACTGGGACATCCCGCTTTCTCTGGCGGACAGAGCGTCGGTGTTCACCGAAACGATTGAGCCAATTTAATCCTTGCTGATAGCTCCAAACGCCTTGTTACGACTCATCCTCCCGGCCTCAGTTGGGCGAATCTAATCTTTTGATCCTATCTCTCTTGCTTCCTTGACTCTGCTTAATAGAAGAGACCTCTTCTAGTTCACGGGCCTTCAGCAGATCCTCCTCAGATTAGCCAAGACATTAATGAAGGTCTTCTGTGCGAAGTCTCTCACTGCCAAACCCAAAACAGAGATCTACAGGCAACCTCGCATCGCGCCCGAGCGTCAAATAGTCCGGCGAGTGTCCAGGACCTTCATTCTGTGCCCAGCTGTACCCGCGGACCAAATGCCTGGTATGGAGACTGTATGTGTTCCTCTTGTTGATATCCATGGCTCCGAGCAGGTCTCGCCGTATCCGGTTGAAACCCCCAGGCTGGGGATCATCCTGAGGGCGATGAGGCGGGGTTTCCACTGGATCAGTCCTTCGCGAATCTCCTGTGTTACCCACAGAATCTAAGGGACGGGCGGACAGCACGCAGGTTCTTGAGCCGTGATTTTAGAGAAGAAAATTACAGCACAGAAACAGGCCCTTCCGCCCTTCCTGGCTGTGCCGAACCATTTTTCCACCCAGTCCCACTGACCTGCACCTTGACCATATCCCTCCATACACCTTTCATCCAGGTACCTGTCCAAGATTTTCTTAAATGTTAAAAGTGAGCCCGCTTTCACAACTTCAGTTGACAGCTCATTCCGCACTCCCACCACTCTCTGCGTGAAGAAGCCCCGCACCGATGTTGGTTTTAAACTTTCCCCCTTCACCCTTAACTCATGTCCTCTGCTTTTCTTTCTCCCCGAGCCTCAGTGGAAAAAGCCTGCTCGCAAATTGACCATAAATCCTGCCTCTCGCGATCTTCTCCAACATCCTTCCCACCGCTGAGGTAAGGCTCACCGGTGTATAATCTTCTGGGTTAATTTAATTATTCGTTCATTCATTTCTGTCATCAATTTACTCATTTATTTGCTTCGTCTGTCTGTCTGTTTGTTTATTCTGCAGCTACGTTCGCCCGGAGAATGGAGTCGATTGTCTCACCAATCCGCACAGGTAAAGTCCACCACAGCGAGAGGAAGGACAGATCGGGGCTGTATTTTGGACAGTATTTTAATATCAAATGACACCCGAGTTACTGACTCAGAGACGGGGGTCTGACTGTCACGTGACAGCTGAAGGATTATTGTTCAACTTAGCAAGTAAATCAAAGTAAAATATATTATCAGTGTACATACATACACGTCACCACAAGCACCCTCAGATTCTTTTACTATGGGCATATTAGCAAATCTATAGAACTGTAACTCTAAACATGATCAGTGTAACTGTGCAAATGCAGATATAAATAAATAACAAGAAATCACGACTATGAGATAACAGGATAACAGGGTCCTTAAATCAGTGTGGTAATCTCCTTTTGGTGAAGAGTCTGATGGTTGAGGGTCAGTGACTGTTCTTGATCCCGGTGCTGCCAGTCCCGAGGCAGCTTTACCTTCTACCTCATGGCAGCGGCGGGAAAAGTGCACACACTGGGTCGTGAGGATCTTTGTGATGGTTGATGATGGTTTTCTCCGACGCGTTTCACGTGGATCTGCTCAGTGGTTTGGAGGGTTGTGCCCGTGACGTGCTGGGACGACTGCGCCACCTGCTGGGTGATTTTCCGCTCGAAGACATTGGTCTTCCCACACGATGTCTGACTGCAGACTCTCAGTGCACTTCCCGCAACACATCCACAGAGGTTTGCCGAGGTATTTCATGACATGCCGGATCTCGGTAGGCTCCTGAGGAATTAAAACAGTTCTCGTGCTTTCCACGCAATTACATCTGTACCGCAGGACTGGTTTTATGAGAGAGTGGCTCTCAGAAATTTAAAGTTACTGACCTTCTCCACCTCTGATCCTCTGATAATTACTGGTTCATGGCCCTTTGGTTTCTCAAAGGCCGAACATTTATGTGATGATTACGGAGCTTTGTTTGTGACTCTCGCTCCAATGAAAACAATTTAATATCACAGACAGAGCTGTACAATGCAGGAGCAGAGCCTTCGCCATCGAAAAAAAAGTGAATCACATGCCCTCTCCATGACCCGGTGGAACATGCCCTCCTCTTCATGAGCTGTCATTCATTTGCCATTAGGACCAATACATCGGTCACGATCGGAATTTGGTCTACAGCCTCCCAGCTGAAATGATTGGACTGCAGTAGAAAGGAATAATTCCATTCCTCTTTCAGTTCTATTGGCAGAGCCCGTGTCTCGTGTCAATGTAAACATCAACTATTACACTCTCAGAAAAACAACGATACAGTTGTATTCCCCTGTGACGCTAAGGGCTCAATTCAGATAGAACATGCTGAGAAGACATCTGACCGACCCAATATCTTGTAGGTACGCAGTTAGATCATTACGTTAGTTTACACTCAATATCACCGATCACAGAAACAGCATACAATCTCTTTTTCTGTTGTAGATGGGTCAGGCAACATCGGGATTCAGCCGCAGGGTCCGGTTGTCACAGATACTGTCACAAGTCTGAAATTAACTTGTTCTGTCCAGTCAGTTCCCAATGCTGTCTGTAGATGGCGCAGTGGAGCTGACAGCAGACAGGACAGGGCGATACCATCGAGTCAGTTGTCAACTTTGCCAGTGGAAATTGTACTTGCCAGGTTCAGAACAACGTAACGGTGAAACGCAGCGGCTTTTCAGTAAAGATCAGCCTGTCACGTAAATAAAAGTTTCTGCCGATATTCCGCTTCAATGGACAGCTTAATCGTCCAAGTAATTTTCTTTTGCAAGTTTGCAATTTTCATGCTGTGGTCTTCTGTCGAAGTCGGTCATCAAAGGAAAAAGAAAGTATGTGGTAAATATGGAGCAGCGCATCATGGAGGGTCTGGAGGGATTTATTCAGAGGGCAGTTTGCAGCGATGGGGTGTGGGATATTTTAGCATTAACTTTGTGGCATATTCAGCGATTTAAAATACTAATTTAAGGGCAAGGCGCATAATATTTCATGTTTCCCAGACGATACAGAACTAAAGAGCGGGTAGAACACTCCGCTTAAAATTATGGAGTGCCATGTCGGCCTTTCTGCCTCAGTAACCGAGGGCCGGTGCTTGTCATCAGGATCGCTCAAAGCCGTTCTTCACAGTAGCAGCTTCAGTTGACGTCACGGCGTATTGTCGAGTGAAACTCCTGACGTTTTGAGAAGTAGATGCGTTTCTCAGAATACAGATCCCCGATCAGTGCAAGCCTGACTTCACTAAGTTAAGGAAGCTACCCCTTTGTGAATAAAATGCAGCCGGCGGACAAAGCGAGCGAACCAATCTTGGAGCCAGTTACCGGGGGTAGGAGTAACATAACATTAAGCGGTAGAAACATAAAACGCTGGAAACACTCAGCAGGTCGGGTAGCATCTGTAAAACGAGAAGCAGGAGTCGAGATTGCAATGCAGGACGGGAAGGCGGGGAACAACAAAATGGCACAAAAATATAAAATTCACCTTTACTTGAGTAAATCTTCAAAAAAGATGGTTCCTTCAAATCTTCCAAAAATCTTCAAAAATCTTCAAAAGGTGGTTCCTCAGGAATACCAGGTCCATAATTAAGAGCGATCACCGTTAGGTATATGCTCTTGTCTCATTACAACCATTCGGGATATAGACCCTTCCATTGGTACAATCTGGAATATGCTCTCTTCCCAACAGTACCATCCGTGATATGCTCTCGTCTCATTACTACCAGTCGGGACATGCTCTTGTCTCATTACTGCCATTCGGGATATTTTCTTGTCTCATTACTATCATCCAAGATATTTTCTCGTGTCCTTACCACCATTCGGAAGTAGGTACATGACCCTGAATACCCACGCTCAGAGATTTACCTAAATCTTCTGCAATCAGATTTCTGAACGGTCCATCGACCCATGAATACGACCTCATAATTCCTTTTATACTTGTTAGTTCATTTACTTTTTCACTAGTTAATTTATTCGATCATTCGTTTGTTTATTTACCTAAATACTTTGCATCTTTTATGCATATATTACTTATTAATGATCTGAGGACGCGTTGCGCCACCTGGCGGTTATGACAGCAATGACGGGACTTCTCTGAATTGGCCATCCAGATGTAGAAGGATTCTCCATTGTTGGAACGGCCATTGCTGGACTGGTGAATTGTTAGAGCGGTCCGGCTTTTGTGAAACAGGCTTAGGCGAGAACACGCTTGGACAAACACAGCCGCATGCTCGAAGTAAGGAGTGAAGTTCCAAGTAAGTTGATTTTTTTTTGTAATTACATAGCTAGTGCGCTGAGAGTAGATGCCGAGTCAGTGTCATGTGTGAGATTTGTGTGAGATTTAGATGAACTGAGATACCGCCTCTGTCCCGCATAAATTGATCCGCACAATGTCCATCCGGTGCAGCTCCTGAGCGAGCATGTTAAAGAACGGGAGCTGCTGGTCCATGAGCTTCGATTCACACGGGACAATGAGGAGGTGATAGGTAGAAGCTACAGGGAGGCAGCCACCCGAGATGAAGGCAACCGTATCACCGGTGACCTGCACGAGAGGCAAAGCAGATATACCGCCAGAACAGTGCCCCCTTGTGGCCATACCCTCAATAATAGGAGTACCGCTTCAGATGCATTTGGTAGGTTGCCGGTTGTGGAGATTACCAGGAGGAAGGTACTGAGACTGGCTCTGTGACCCAAAAGGGGATGGTGAAATGGGAGTGCAATAGCGATTGAGGATCCTCAATTAGAGGATCGGAACGCATATTCAGTGGACATGGAAGAGACACCCAGTTGCGCTCCGAATCCATGGTTTATCATGAAGGAGTCGCCGCTGCTCTGTTCTTATCTGATGCAGCCTATCGGTCTGCCTGGTAGGCTGAGAAACCTTCGGGCTGGAGAGCTCATTCAGAGTGTGGCATGTGAGCCGTCTCAGTGAAAGAGAGGACTCAGAAATCCTTTGTGTCCCTTCGAAACAACAATCTTGTCGTTAGGCCCTGTGCTCTGCTCTCTAGTAAATGTACATTGGCCAGGAAGATGCGATGGAACAGTGGTCGTGTTCCCGTAGCTTCACTCTGGCCAGATACCCACCGCACCCACTCCTTCCCTGGTCGACCTCTCTTCTCTGGTGGAATTCTTCTCTCTTCCAGGTGCAATAGTTGCATTGCTGGGAGTTTATCTTCGACGAGTAGTTACTGTTCACGTGGAGTTCGTATGATCGCTGGCGCATGTAGAGAATTCGCGTGTCTGTTTTTGTGCTTAATTGGCAGAAGACTGCGGCGATAACAGTTCAGAAAATGTACGTCTTGTAGATCAGTGAGCTGACGGAAATTGTCGCCCTATATCGCCAGTGGTGCAATGTTTTTAAATCGGACGGGCGATGTTAAGGACACAGAAAAGATACTCGAGTTTGAAGGAGACTGCGAGGTGGAGCGGCTCAGGGACGCGCGTGACCAATGCATCCATTCTCACCTCGAGTCTGTATCTTCCACACTGCCCCCTGGTGGTGACAGCGTCCTGCCTGACTTCTGCACTGATGCCCTTAGGACCTTGCCAGTGAAAGTCTGGCCGTCTCTGTGTTGCCGCCGGTGTCACTTATCGCCGGGTGCAGTTGTGTTTCTCCTTTTGTCATGCCCAGCTTCTGAAATTCTTCGAAGTGAAGCTGCCTTATACAGAAATACCCTTCTCATATGCGGGAAATTCTATTTGGGCTATAAATGAGAGACACCTCTGCATTATCGCGCCTTTACATTAAGGAGAGAGAGAAAGGGAGAGGGAGAAAGGGAGAGAGGGAGAGGAATGAGAGAGAGAGAGAGAGAGAGAGAGAGAGAGAGAGAGAGAGAGAGAGAGAGAGAGAGAGAGAGAGAGAGAGAGAGAGAGAGAGAGAGAGAGGGGGAACTCTGAGATGAATGAGTCAGTATTGATCGGAGGATGTGAGGTGCAGAGGTTCAGTGACTTTATATTCCCGGATGTAACCATCTCAGAGGACCAGCCCTGGACCAAATATATAAATATAATTACAAGGTGAGCACAACGGCGCCTCCTCTTCCTCAGGGGTCTGTGGAGATTCGGCATGTCATCGAAAACCTTGGCAAATATCTGCAGGGTTGCGGCAGGAAGGTGCTGACTGTCTGCATTCCGGCCTGGTGTGGGGAAACCAATCCCTTTGACCGGAAACCCCTGCAAAAGACAGTGGATTTGTCCCGGTAAATCACGGGGAAAGCCCCCCCCCCAACCACTGAGAACATTATTTCCAGCGTTGCCCTGGAGAAGTGGCAACCATCAGCAACTGCGCTCACCAGCCAGGGCACGCTCTTTGCTCGCTGCTGCCATCAGGGAGAAGGCACGAGTGTCTCAGGGCTCGGAGCGCCTGGGTCAAGAATGGTTACAAACCCTCAACCATCGGACGCTTGAGCAAAATAGAATAACGGCACATATTCTCTTCCTGCTCTTCCCATAACCAATGAGCTGACAATTGTGGTCCCGAGGGTGGGGGAGGGATCGGGTCTGGCTTTGTGTTGGAATTGCATATGTGTTGGAACATTTGCGGAGTGGGTCCGGGTCCTGAAGATCATTCGGTGTTGCTGAGGGTCAGGGGGCGGGAAAGTTCAGTATAATCGGGTGCGTTGCCCGGAATTGGGGTGGGGGGGGGGGGTCTGTGTAGGGGCATGAGGTTGGGAATTGTCGTTGTGTAGTTCGGTTTGGGACTATGATAGAGTGACGGTGGTCAGTGTTAAAATGAAGGGTGACTGAACAGGTCAAAGGAATGACGAAGATGCCTGAATAAACCTTGAACTGTCCAACATTATATGATCTTAACATAATTGCACAGCAAACGAGCTGAAATTGCGCGCAGGAGAAACGAGGCAAATAAATGATATCCTCCTCAGATGATATTTAGTGGGATGAAGAAGATGTGAAGAGTAATGACGCAGTGCATCCTGGCTACTGATACTGGTACCTGGATTATGAGGATTCACCACCTGCAAGGTTCATAGAAACACAGAAAACCTACAGCACAATACAGGCCCTTCGGCCCACAAGGCTGTGCCCAACATGTCTTTACCTGAGAAATTACCTAGGGCTATCCATAGCCCTCTATTTGTCTGAGCTCCATGTACCTGGCCAGGAGTCTCTTGAAAGACCCTATCGCATCCGCCTCCACCATTGTCACCAGCAGCCCATTCCACGCACTCACCACTCTCCAAGTCGAAAACTGAACCCTGACATCTCGGCTGCAGCATTCACTCATCCTGGGTCCTTGACTGCACTACTGCTAGAGTTATAAAGCAAATTACTGAAGGTTGTTCCTGGTCTCCACTAGCTACCACACACTGAAATTCCAAAAACATCTGCCCTGCCATCCCTGACCTGTCTCATATCAGAAGGATCATCCTATTTTCACTTGATATTTGGTTAAATCCAACCAGATAAATTATCCACTTTAAATTAAGCTGGTTTAAGTTATTAATTTGTGCACATGATGACATTTGAGCTGTTCTGTTATCTCAGATTCTCCCAACCCAAACTTAGAAAACTAAAATGATGTGATATTTATCAGCCAGTCAGTATGTTTCTAACCATTGCAGACGTTTTTACTTAACCCATAACGCGGGGTTTCATTTTCCCTCTTTGGATAGGTTGGTGTTTTTTTTTTTAACTTAAGGCTTTATTTATGTGCACAACTCTCACCTTTTCTCCCATTTGTCTCGTCATATTGCTTCAGCCAGGCAGGTTGAATTAAGCCAGTTTCAAGAAAAAAAAATAGTTATTCACATCCTTTCCTGAAATCCGAAAATGCTTTCCTAGATGACGAAGTACTTCTGAAGTGTAGCCACAATTTCCAATGCAGGAAATACATTTTCATATTTGTGCTTATCAAGCTCTTCCAGACCAAAATGTGATAATGAATAGGTAGTTGCGTTTTAGAGTTGTCTGTGGGATTCATTGGACATGTGATTAGGAAAGAGGAGTTAGAATGCACGATGACTATGGGAACGATTGAAGGGAAGAAAGCAAGAGGAAAGCAAAGACAAATGATGATGGAGACAGCAGCCAGAGAACTGGAAATGAATACCAATGAATTGATCCACTTGACCCGAAACAGGAGTGTGTGGGCCATGACAGTCAAAGCTCACACTGGACACGGCACCTGATGATGATGATGATGATGATGTCTGTGGGATACTTGGGACAGCTCCTGCTTCATCATTGAAGCGAGTCCATGACACTCTTCGGCCGAGAGAGCTGATGTACTGTAGTGCTGATGTGCTGTAGGATTCAGTGCTAAGCAACTGAAAGTGCGCTTTCCTCGGAATGCCACATAATAACCATTTTCCAATGTCCTAAGGCCCAAATACTCCATTGATCAAAACTTCAAATGCCAAGCCGATCACAGACTCTGACTGGGTGTAGGAGCCTTCTCTAATTGCCCACATCTCTAAGTATCCAGCCTTCATGTAGTCAGCTTTGCACAAAAGGGCTCCAGAAGTGACGATTCAGCAATGTCTGAACAGCCCCATTTGCAGTGATAGACTCATAAGTAGCAGTCAGTACAATGGCATCGTACTGCGCTCATCATGCTACAGCATGATGTTTGAGTCTTCATGTTCGTATGAGAGCAGCGTAAACCTTGGATTAATAGATGGACATCTAACAGAGTCTGACTGTTACCCTGGGGAGGCAGCATAGATGCACTGGAGTGGGACTTAAGATCTAGAGGTGCGACTGCTACTAGCTGACTCAGGGTGACAAACCAAACCTTCAGGGATATTGATTAGTATCGTCCAGTCCTCTATAAACTTAGTGCAATAGTTAAGTTTTGCTGATTGGAATTACGGGCGCTGAAACTTGAGAATTCTTCAAAGCTTTTACACTATCAAGGGTAGAAGCCAAGAGTTACTGAATCACTAACGGTACTGCATATGCCACTCCATGGGGTATCTAACTGAAGAGCATCATCTTGTGCTGGGGCATCACCTCTCGGATCCTAGGTTATTTCAGATCTGGTATAAAATTGGAGGCTCCGTTGATTTCAGTGAAGAGTCTTTGCCTGCAGATTCATAAGCAAAGAAGCAGGCTTTTATTTTAATTATTTTACCTCAGAGTAATAGATTTAATTATTTGCAAATGGTTTAATTTGTTCCCGTTAGCAACTCAAAATATTTAAAGAAGTTATTATTTGATTTACAAAAATTTTTAAATAACTCTTATCAGTGGTGATACCTTTGACAGAAGTTGAAGCTCCACGCGCAGTCTTTACCTTTCATCTGCAAGGAGTGTGTCAGCACAGAGCTATTGTGCCAGGGGTAGGATATGTTAAAGTGCCGGGGTTAGGACTGAGCTTAACTTACCATTCAATGTATTTTAGTAAACTATTTAAGAACTTTTTAAAAGCTATTTATTAATGCTTTTTGAGAGGGTGATTTTAGATGCATATCATATTATACTGAGTTAAGTATTGTATGTAATTAGTTTTGGTACAATAAGTGTATGGGACATTGGAAAAAATGTTGAATTTCCCCATGGGGATGAATAAAGTATCTATCTATCTATCTATCTATCTATCTATCTATCTATCTATCTATCTTCATCTGAGTATTACCTCGCTAACCTAACCATTTTAGAATTTCAACTTTATACTTTTACAAAACGCAACCAAGTTGTATCCAGTAATGAAATACAATCACAGAAGATTCAGCAGGTGCTGCAAACCTTGAGCAGTACACACAAAATACTGGAGGAACTCTGCAAGTCAGGCAGCTTTTGTGGAATGGAATGAACAGTGTACGCTTTGGGCCAAGACCCCTCATCAGGACTCGGGAAAAAGGGGCAGAATAATTTTATTTTGAGTTATGCATTGCAACATTCAGCAAGTCGTGTCAGTACCCTCACTGACTATAACAAATTGTTTAAACTATTCTCCGTATAGATCCTTATCTTAGCTGGTTGCTGCATATAATTATTCTTGGAATTGTCCGTTTGACTGGAAGGACTTGTTGAATTTGACTGAACGGGATGATGACTCCTCTGACTAATCAGGTCAGCTCTTGTTCTGAGTGCAGTAGCAATGTTCATACCTCCTTACCTTTATTCCCATTGACCACCAAAACAATGTTCTCCTAATTGGTCATGTTTTCCCATTGTTTTGTTGTTACATAGGCCTAGGTTCCAATGTCTTGGATAATCTCATGCAAGATTTATTATACTACTGTTCTCTTGTATATTCTAAATCGTCTTTCAGTTGCTAAAATAAAGTACAAATCAATACTAGGATCTAGTCTAATGGTTTTCAGCAATTGTAAGTTGTACTTTGAAAGAAAGGGGTTTTTTTTCTGTTCAGTTTGTTGAGGCCAAGAGAATAATTCCATAAATCACCTACCGCAATGATGCAGGAGCATATGGAAATCAGTCCTCCAGAAACGACCCCTGGGAAGGGGGCGGTACGGTAGCGTAGCAGTTTATGTAACCCTGTTACAGCCACAGTGACCCTGTTTCGATTCTGCCACTCTCTTTAAAGAATTTTTATTCTTTCCCCCTGACCATGTGAGTTCTTCTGGGAGCTCCAGTTTCCTCCCACATTCCAAAGATGTGCGAGTTAGTAGGTTAATTGGTCACATGGTTGCAATTGGGAGACACAGACTCATTAGGCCGAAAGGCCTATTACCATGCTGTATCTCCAAATGAATATAAGTAAGTGCAGATGGGCAAACCCAGCAAGATCTGGCCATTCATAAAATGTTAACCATCAGTGATGGCTTGCGAAGATGCAAAATACATCTACTGTTTAGCACGTTCAAAAGAATAATCAACGCATTGTCAAGTTGTACTATTCTCCTACATACCACTCTCAAGATAGTCTCTGAAAATAGTTCCTCCATTTGCTATGCTAGTGCAGTTCATTAACACAACAACAGCAGAGACTAAATTGCATAATGTTAAAAACACAAAATGCTGGCAGAACTCAGCAGGCCAGACAGCATCTATGGGAGGAGGTAGTGAAGACATTCCGGGCCAAAACCCTTCCATGTTACTTCACTCCTGATAAAGGTTTCGACCCGAAACGTCGTCACTACCTCCTCCCGTAGATGCTGTCTTGCCTGCTGAGTTCTGCCGGCATTTTCTATTTTTATTTATTTCCAGCATCTGCAGATTCACTCGTGTGCCTTTGCATAATATTATTCATTTTGATAACTCGTCAGGTTTTCTGACGGGTAAGGCCACGGATAACCATTTCTTTCACAATATAAAAGCAGAAAGAATTTGATCTCTAAAACACCTATTAAAAATCCGTTCACGAAATGTTAGAAATTGACTTAAGTATTAATATTCACTATAAATCTTTGGCTTTATTCTTTAATGTTTTCCTTGGCCAGTAAATATAAATGTTGTGAAGCCCTACCTGCTGAGCAAAAGTCAAACTATTATGAATCAGATTTTTGCAATGAGGAATAACAGATATTATCTTTGTCCCGGTAGAACCTAAAACTCATACATGGGGAAAATAAAAACACTACTTCATGAGGGGAAAACTGTATTTAAGGTTTATATAGTGGAAATAAAGAGAGTAGTGAATCAGACATTTAAAGTTGAGTCTGCTGGTCAGTTCCTTGTAACATGTTCATTTGTGCATTAAATATTTATTCCTAAATCATGTCAAAAACATGAACTTTGGTCTTCATTAGTGACCTTCTGAGATATCTGTGCAAAATGTCAGGCAGAATGTTGATCGTGAGAGATTATATGCTTACAACTCATCTTGGAAAATTTCCTTTTGATCAATTTAAGTATAGAAAAATAGACAAATTCTAACAGGTGTGAATTTACCTGTTATATTGTCCTTTCATTGTAATACTGTAACAATACTTAAAGGCCAGGCAGTTGACTCCTTAATGAATCCATTGCAGATCTTTTTCTTATTTCATTGAATCATTGGAAGCTAACATGAATGATATCTGTCCTTGTGTTAATTTTGTCAATTGTCATCTCATGCCTAGGTGTCTGCATCCCACAAATACTTTCTAAGCAACTGTCACATAAATTTCAAAATGGCCATTTACTTTTCTGCTGAAAACCACCCATCCAAAGGCTGAAACTATAGGCCATCTGGGTGCTGTGACAGCTACCTCACATTTCCGGTGGCCCAGGTTGAACCCTGAAGTCCAGTGCTGTCTGGAGTTTGCATGATGTGCAACTGCTTGACGATTAGCCCGGAATCCATAGCGCTTTGAGCCTCTTGGATGACTCGATGACAATCGTTGGGTTTCTTAATCACAATTCAAGTTCGAGGAATAAAGCTGTTGAAATAGCAAATTTGCTGTCCTTTACAAACTGTAGGATACCAGTTTCCAGTAGAAAACACTAAAGCATGACTTAACAATTAGTTACATCAGGTGTTGAGCTAACCAGTACTCACAAAAGAAATAGCTTGAGGCTCCTTTTCAGAAAATAAACAAAAGATACTTATTTTGAAGGTTCAGTTTGTATGTTGGAGATCAGATACCTATTCACAAAGGAACCTCGTATGCAAATTGCTATTTTTGTTTACTTCTGTTGCAGAGTTCTGGAAATGATGTGTATTAACTGTTTCAATAGCCATTACTAGATAGTATGCAGGACCCAGGGATGGGATAAATTAACTTGAGTGCAAAGAAGGATTCTGTGAACAAATAAATGATTATGAGCTTCATCTCCATTCAAAAGGCTGAAGTAAATGCAGAACAACCTATATGTAGGTAGTTGAGCCAAAATGTTGCATTGAGACCTAAGTAACTTTTGGCCTGGAAATTGACCATGCATTCAGAGTAGTTTTCTACTTTCATCCACCCATTAAAGCAAATAGATTCAGTAAATAAACACAAATGGAGCTGATATAGATCAGCAACCATAATTTATTTTTAATATTTAAACAATACAATTATGAGAAGAGTACCCCTTCTTGTTTGAAGATCGTTGTGGATTATATGGTCTGTGGCTTCTTCTGGTTGACTGGGGTTGTACACTGGAGACTTCATTTACATTTGACCATTTCTCTACATTTGTATGAATGATCATTGGACATCATTGGATCAATAGTCTGTGAGCATTGGACCAATAACAAGGTGTTGGCTTAGTTTTTTTCTATCTGTTTCAGTTCATTGGGGTTGAGTTTGTGTGACTGAAGGACAATCATGACTGCTAAATATCAGTCATGATCAAATGGCAGAGCACACTCGATGGGCTGAATGGCCTAATTCTGCTCCTATGTCTTGTGGTTTTATGGAAAGGCCTGAGCAGCTTTAATCAAATGTGAAGAGCGGGGAGACAATTGATTTCTTAGTTTGCAGGGATTAGGTAGACTGCTGTTTCACAATGAGTGGGTGGAGAGCAATGTGTGACAACATGGGCACCTAGAATCTTGTGGTGGAACTTAGGATTCCAGTAATGCATCACATCTGAATTTTCATCACTTCACTAAATCATGTGTGACTTCTTCTGGTGCAAACTGCACATCAGAACTAATTTCTAGCAGATATCTGGAATCAGTTTAGTCTCTGCAGACTTGTCATAACCTGGATTAAATGTCTGATATTGCATTTTTACAATGCCGTCTTGCCTCGAAGCACTGCACCTGCTGAATAATAGATTTGGACTGAGATGGGTTCAGTTCACTCTGGTTTTTCAAACACCACAAAGTTCAGTGCTTTTACCAATGCTCTTTAAAGGACGTGTACTCAAGCTGCTGATGAAATTGCTCAAACTTATCCCAATGAATAAGCTAGCCCTGGTACTGCAGATCAACACCTTCACTTCCATCATCCACCTTGAATGCGAACTGAAATAACACAGAGGAATATTACTGGAAATGAAGACACTGAAAGAGGAACAGTCACTACCACCTTGATAATAGGAATTGAAGACTATTACAACATTTATGGAGTTTTAAGTGACATCTGGATAGGCAATATGAATGAGCAGAAAATGGAAGGATATGGACATTATGTAGGCAGAAGAGTTTAGTTTAGTTATTTAATTACTAATTTAATTGGTTCTGCACATCATTGCAGGCCGAAGGGCTTGTTCCTATGCTGTACTGTTCTGCGTTGTATATTCTATGACCCTCTTTAAGCTCTTACGGAATGACGTTTCACTGCATGCAAATTTTCAATGACCACTTGAAGGAAGGTCCCTGGGTCCAGAAACCAGAAAACTCAGGCTGAGAAGTAATAACATCAGTGCTACAGATATCTGCGTGTCTCTCGTGTACTGCAAAGCCAAGTACTAAACCAGAAATAATCACTCACTACCTATTTGACTTCATAAACTGATGAGCATTTTATTTTAACAGGCTTATTAGGGCATTTTTTGTTCACTTGAAACATGAGATAATGAAAGTGCGCAGAATAACTTATTGCAGTTTGTTTAAGAAGGTTACTCAGTGATATAGCAGTGACTGGAGCAAGGCTTAGGAGGGCCACCAGAGAGGTGGCTGAAGAGGCAGAAAAGTGAGGCTTTTGGCTGTGGCTGAGGAGGAAGGACAGAAATTTGGCGATATTCTAATCCCATTGAAAGGAGAGGGGGGTGGTAGGGAGATGTAGCTGCCAATGCTCCGCCACCAGGAGATATACCAGGGCTAGGAGAGTGAAGCATCGATGAATGGTGGTCTCCAGCTGATTACCCTGCAGCAGATTTAAGGGCACTGCTGGAGGTGCGGCGGAAAACAACGTCTTATTCAGTTGCTCCTCAGTCACTCCAGCCCAGTTGGAGTCGCAGAAATGCAAGAATCTAAATTATTCCTGCTGTTTTACAGGCAACCAGTATATCAGGATTAGAGCTAAATCACAGGTGGGGGAAATACTCTCTTACTTCAGCATTGCAAATGTGAAAACTAACAACTATTGAGCAACAATGCCACTGTAACAGAATTTAATCATCTTCTAATTTATGTATGATTAGTTGACAATTTGTTGATGGAAATCACAGGATGAAGGAGTCTGCCTATAATTACAGCAATTATACTTTAAGAAACATTCACAACAAAGAAGTAAAAACAATAGGTTTCATAAATTGGAAAACTCTTCTTATTGGATATGCTGATAAAATTAATTGAGCCGCTATTATTACTGCTATGAAGATGGATGAAGATGCTATGAAGATGCTTCTAGCTAACCAATGGTACTCAAGGAGATTGCTTCATTTTTCACATGGTCCTTTGGTAAAGGGATAATTTCCTAAGAAACAGATTTTCAACACCATGAACTGCTCTCCCGTCAGTCTTGGAAGACAGGATTACTGCGAGGAAAAATAAGTTCCCATTTAGCGTTTTCATTTGGAAAAATACCATCTCTAAATTTTCAATAATGCAGTGTTATTTTAGTAAATGATGCATATTTTCAAATAATATGTGTGGTTATAATAAGTAAATAATACTTAACTATTCAATTTTCTTTCCACACTGTTTTAACATTAAGGCAATTATCTCAGAGGAATTTGCTGTTGATCACATAAATTAAAATGTTCAGTTTTATAGGCCAAGCATTACTTTTGTCTTTGAACTTTGTGAACTCACAAGATGAGCCTGGGCAAGACTCCTTTTAGTTCTCCTCCATACCTCTGATCTTCCCTGGGAGTAGAGTAGGTAATAAAAGAATGAAATTTGATATGCTCTTCTATTTACTTTGGGAGCAGTTTATTGAATCAGTTCATTTGTAGCATTTGACCACATAATTTTCTTTCCTCTTTTGCCTCTTGGTAAGAATTATACAAAATGTTGAATGAGTTTGCTTCATTTGCTTCCTTAACCCTATGAAATGCAATTTTCTGTACTTGAATTTGTGTACATTTTAAACATTTAATCAGCTTGTCTTAATAAAACATTCCATTTATTTATTTAACAAAATTATGTGTGGGTTTTAACCCTGGCTGTACAGATGGCAAAAACCTATCTATCTAGTTGTCTTTGGTTTATTTATATTGAAAGAGGAACTGACTTTTTTTCCCCTTAAAATAAAGGATATCAAAGGTTTTTTTTTTGTCTTCTGAATGTGAAAGATTACAATTTTGATCAATATGGTTCTGGAAAAGAGTGGAGTGGTCTAACACATGTCGTAAAATTACATCATTTCTTTCCTAGTAAATGATGAGTCTTTGGCTCCTCACCCGACTTCCAAGTGGTTCTCGTCTTACCCCTCTCACGAAGGCACTGGTGTTTTCTGAGGACAGCCATCCAATATGCTTCAGACCAGTTTTCTTCTGTGAGCCATGCCAGTGAAAATTGTCAGCTTATTCATTCATGAAGTCTGACCCAATGTATCCTTCTCCTGCTGTGTGCATACACAAACCTTGCAGCTGATGCTGCTGGATGACAGTCAGGAGCAGAAAGCCCAGCTAATATTTCTCTCTTCAACCTCAGGACAATGGAAGGCTATTGGCTATGATCAAATACCATCCCTTTAAAATCTATATAACGTCAGAATTGAACATTTTAATGAGCCAGAAGCTCCCCAGAATGCCTTTCTAAACTGCAATGAAAGTGTTATATTAGACATCACCACAGAGTAGGCTAGTAAAATGGTAATATGATGCACATCGTTTTGTAAGCTGAAAATAGCATGGCTTGCATGGAGCTAACCTGACCACAATGGGAAGAGCATAAATCTTCAGTCCCATTATAAACAGTAAACACAAACTTTGTCACTTGGTATTGCTTAGCCAAACATTCAAGAAAAATTAACTGGATGAAACTTTGAATGCAATTTGCTATGTATATCTAAAATAATGTAAATTTGCTGCATTCTAACTGGTTCCTAACTGAAATAATGTAGGTGGATAAGAAAAACTGGTCAGGTGTGTTCACACTGGGGAGCAATATGGCATTACAGATTACTGTCATTCCTCTTGTTCAATATTACAATATCTTAACTTCCCTGCCAATAAAGGATTAGAAAGCAGAAAATATCCTCAAATGATTTTCAAACAAATGTTACAAACGTGTTCAACTGACAGAATAAAAAATAAGTACAGGCATTGGGAGAAGTTTAAAGCATGTATGCCATATTTTGAGAGTAAGAATTATTTTCTGGCCATGCTGGAAGACATCACTCTTCTCATTAAATCGGAGATGTGGCACTAATATTAAACTCCTATAAGTATAATTATCCATCGGTCATCAAAATTAATTGAGTTCTCAACAGAAAACCAGAGATTTTGCTATTTTGATACATCTGAACTTTTTTTATGAATGTAAGAAGTGCAATCTAAACCAAGGTTTAAGTTTAGAATGCTTCAACATTCCATATTGAAGAGAATCTTTGCCTTGCAAAGATCTTACCTTTGACAGGTAAATTTAATCTATTTTTTTCTGTAATTTATTTAGGAGCATTGTCCATAGAAATGTGTTATTTGCTAACATTGGTGTGAATTGAGTCCTAGAGTATTCAAGTCCATACCTCAGTTTTGTAATAAGTCAGTAATGAACAATGTTGATGCTCAGGTATCTTGTTTTCTGATCTGTGAGGAGCAACAATTTGACCCACATGGTACAAGTCTAATAGTGATGCAGGAACAGTAAAGTCTGAGGATGTATGTACAGCAATCATTGAAGATGACTGGACATTTTAAGAAAGCTCTTTAGAGAATGGTAATTAAGATCCTTGGTTTTATCAGTAGAATAAAAGTAATAAAGAATGTGCTAATTTTATAAGCAGGTTGTAGTCTAACCAGTGAGGAAAAAAGCAGCCTTGATTCTAATGTCTATTTTAGTCTAACAATATAAATTCCTGAAATAGTTTTGAAAAATGTTCCCTCAGATTTTAAGAGCAATTTCTTTAAATTTTGTTAAGTGATACTTATTCATTTAAGATCACCCTAAGTTTTATTAAGATTGTTAAAGTTAATAAAATGAGATAAATGTTGACAAATAGTTAGAAAAATGTTACCAAATGGCTTCATACTGCTGCCAGTGCAGTTCTTGGCCTTGAATAAATTCACTTCTCTTTAATGTTCTATAAATATTTTCCTCTCTGGCTGTGCTGTGCCTGAGAATGCTGTTTTTTACATTACCCACGCCCTGGTCCCCAAACTATTTGTGTATTAGCTATTCATTATTAAATTTAATAACTTTTCAACGGATTGGATAGAAATCCTAAGTACAAATGATACTTATGAGATTGGCATACTCATAAATTTTTGATTCAAAACGATCTGTAAGTACCCTCACTAAAACTATATTTTACGTTGTTAAATGATACTAAATTTTCTTAATAGTGTGAAACATACTCTAGACTATCTATTGTGAATAACCTAATGCTGTATTTTATTTTCAAATCAGGACACAAAAGACTTCCAGTTAAAAGCTAACAACATAGTTTAAAATACACCAATAATATTTCTGGAAGAGCTACAAATTAACTATTACGATCAAGGCAGAATGGCACAGATTAGAGAGGGAAAGCGAATGTCAACATAAAGCAGAAGCCTAGCGAGACAGGTTACAACAGGAAGTCCTGGAATACCGGCAAAGAGCTGACGCCGAGCGAGAGAGGTTACAACAGGAAGTCCCGGAATATCGGCAAAGAGCTGACGCCGAGCGAGAGAGGTTACAACAGGAAGTCCTGGAATACCGGCAAAGAGCTGACGCCGAGCGAGAGAGGTTACAACAGGAAGTCCTGGAATACCGGCAAAGATCTGACGCCGAGCGAGAGAGGTTACAACTGGAAGTCCCGGAATATCGGCAAAGAGCTGACGCCGAGCGAGAGAGGTTACAACAGGAAGTCCTGGAATACCGGCAAAGAGCTGACGCCGAGCGAGAGAGGTTACAACAGGAAGTCCTGGAATACCGGCAAAGAGCTGACGCCGAGCGAGAGAGGTTACAACAGGAAGTCCTGGAATACCGGCAAAGAGCTGACGCCGAGCGAGAGAGGTTACAACAGGAAGTCCTGGAATACCGGCAAAGAGCTGACGCCGAGCGAGAGAGGTTACAACTGGAAGTCCCGGAATACCGGCAAAGAGCTGCCGCCGAGCGAGAGAGGTTACAACAGGAAGTCCTGGAATACCGGCAAAGAGCTGACGGCGAGCGAGAGAGGTTACAACAGGAAGTCCTGGAATACCGGCAAAGAGCTGACGCCAAGCGAGAGAGGTTGCAACAGGAAGTCCCGGAATACCGGCGAAGAGCTGACGCCGAGCGAGAGAGGTTACAACAGGAAGTCCCGGAATACCGGCAAAGAGCTGACGCCGAGCGAGAGAGGTCAGGAGGAGAACACAAACGGCCCCAAAAGGAGCAGAAAGCTTCAGAGAAAGAGTTACTGAGTTACAGGGTCAGAGAGGTCCGGGCTTGATGCATATCAACCAGTTTCAGTGAAAGTGAGAGAAATTACTTAAAGAGAAAATAATAACTAATCTGGAGGTCAGTGACGCGCCCCCAGCTGACGTGATCGTTCTGTTCACTTTATGTTGACGTGGGGGGTCACTTTGAAGGAGAAAGGCCTGCCAGTGATTTCAGTCATGTTCCAGAAATGCAATAAAATTAATTGTTCATCCTCACGCTCGATGGTGAAGGTTTGCTTTCGTTCGTGAAATACACGAATCTATAGAATATTGTTTGCGTGAAGTCGTGGTAACCTGTGCAGTTCAGGAATCTGTCAATATGATCCACTGCAGATGAACGGTATTCGCTGGCTTACGTCATTAAGATTAAAGCGAAGGATTTTTCCCGCCCAACATAACCTGGATATAGAAACGCTGGTGGGAAGTGCTGGTACTGCAGGGGGACGATACGTGCAATCTAAACTTAGAGAGAGGACACAAAAGTAATACTTCCCGTCATTATTCGTCAGGAAAGCGGTCTTTACAGTTGCAGTGTTCACTGAAGGGAAGGGGAAATTCTGCCGCTCTTCTTCATAAATAATGTGGATATTCTCATGTCCGTAAATAAGAACAAATCCCCAGGGCGGAGGGAGATCTTATCCCATGGTGTTGTGTGGTAGGCTGGGTGGAAATTTCCAAAGAGATGGAGAAACACAGCACAGAAACAGGCCACTCGGCCCGTGTAGTCATGCTGAACTATTCTACAGAGTCCCATCGACCTGCACCATGACCATAGCCCTGCACTCCACTCCCGTCCGAGTACTTATCCAAACTTCTCTGAAATGTTGTAATCCATCCTGCGCTCGTCACTTCCACAGACACCCTGTTCCACTCTCACCAAACTCATGTACCCCTTCATCATTTCACCTTGCACCCTTAACCTATGACCATCAGTCCCACCCAACCTCAGTGGGAAAGATCTGATTGAAACATATAAGATTATTAAGGGTTTGGACACGCTAGAGGCAAGAAACATGTTCCCGATGTCGGGGGAGCCCAGAAACAGAGGCCACAGTTTAAGAATAAGGGGTAGGCCATTTAGAACAGAGTTGAGGAAAACCTTTTTCACCCAGAGAGTGGTGGATATGTGGAATGCTCTGCTTCACAAGGCAGTGGAGCCCAGTTCTCTGGATGCTTTCAAGAAAGAGTTAGATGGAGCTCTTAAAAATAGCGGAGTCAAGGAATATGGGGAGAAAGCAGGAACGGGGTAATGATTATGGATGATCAGCCATGATCACACTGAATGGCAGTGCTGGCTCGAAGGGCCGAACGGCCTACCCCTGCACCTATTGTCTATTGTCTATAAAACTGCACCGTCTGGCACCGACAAACATTCCACTCTCAAAATCACTGAGATCACATTTCATCTCCATGGTGATGTTTGTCTGGAGACAGAACGTACCCTGTGCTAAGGAACAGGGCGCGGAGAGAACCACAGGTAACGCTGTGGGTTTAGTTAATGATTATCACCAGGAGCTGACTGAACATTAACCAGGGTGTGTTCATTGTTTACAGAACCCGTAACACAGCCTTACCGGGACAGGGTGGTAACAGAACCTGGAGCCGTTGTACACGGTAAGAAGCTCTATATACTGAAATATAAACATCATAAAGATAATTAGCCCTGTTATGAGCACTTGGATGGGATTGATAACGTATTGTGTTGATCGACATTAGAACTGTAGCGAATCGCTTTTGAAAGAATTAATAATTCCCTTCAGCTAATTGAACGCATCGACTTCCTGTGCAGGTCCCGCGGGAAACCGAGGCCGTCGATGGTGTTATCGGAAACGCCGCTCTTTCAACCCAGCTCTGAATCACCAGCAAAGGCTCGGGAGGTGCGAACCTCCCGCATCTCGTAACTGTCCCCGGGCTACCGCTTGCAGTAACAGGAAGCCGATCCGTCCACACTCGGGGCTTTACCGATCCCCGACCGAGGGAACTGAGGATTGGCTTTGCTTATTCCTTCACTGGCGGGATCGACACTATCTCTCCATCCTAGACGTCATTGCGGTTCGTGATCAAATGTATGGAACCACCCATACTGGAGATTACAGCCGGGGCGGGGGGTGGTCGTGGGGGAAGGCGGTGTAAGGAGTTGATGGTTCCATTATACAGTCGGTTGGCGAGACCTGTTATGGATCACCGTCTGCAGTGCTGTTTCCCTTCTGTCAGATGCGAGTGGGCAGGTGGGAAATCAAAAGAAGGTTTACCAGACAGATATCTACCCCCGTGAGTTTTCTATGAGGATTCTGTTGTGATCTTGACTTGTGGTGTGACTTAAAACAGGGGAGACATTACATTTTTTTAAATTAACAATGTACTTGACTGTATCCGCGGAAATTTGGTAAAACGAGTGGGAACTTCGATGAGACATAAAGTATACACGGAGTTTGATAGGGACGTGGACAAAATAGTTCCTGTTGTGTGAGGACCTGAAACCAGGCTCCGTCTGGAGCCCAGAACCAAAGGCCAAAGTTTAAGAATAAGCGGGAGGCCATTTAGAACAGAGTTGAAGAAAAACTTTTTCACCCAGAGAGTAGTGGATCTATGGAACGCTCTGCCTCAGAAAGCAGTGGAGGCCAGTTTCTGGATGCTTTCAAGAAAGAGTTAGATAGAGTTCTTAAAAATAGCGGAGTCAAGGAATATGGGGAGAAAGCAGGAACGGGGTAATGATTGTGGATGATCAGCCATGATCACATTGAATGGCGGTGCCGGCTCGAGGGGCCGAACGGCCTACTCCTGCACCTATTGTCATTTGCCTAGAAAACTGCACTGTCTGGCACCGACAAACATTCCACTCCTAAAATCACTGAGATCACATTTCACCTCCATGGTGATGTTTGTTTGGAGACAGAACGTACCCTGTGCTAAGGAATAGGACACGGAGAGAACCGCTGATAACGCTGTGGGTTTAGTTAATGATTATCACCAGGAGCTGACTGAACATTAACCAGGGTGTGTTCATTACTTACAGAACCCGTAACACAGCCTCACTGGGACAGGGTGGTAACAGAATCTGGAGCCGCGGTACAAGGTAAGAAGCTTTTTTTACTGAAATATAAACATCACAAAGGCAGTTAGCCACTTAAATGAGACTGAGAACTTATTCAGTTGTTCAACAATTGAACTGCAGCGAATCGCTTTTGAAAGGATTAATAATTCCCTTCAGCTAATTGAATGCATCGACTTCCTGTGCATGTCCCGCGGGAAACCGGTGTAGTTGGAGGTGTTATCGGAAACGCCGCTCTTTCAGCCCAGCTCCGAATCATCAGCAAAGGCTCCGGAGGTGCGAGCTTCCCGCATCTCGGAACTGTCCCCGGGCTACCGCTTGCAACAGCGGGAAGCCGATCCGTCCACACTCGGGGCTTTACCGATCCCCGACCGAGGGAACTGAGGATTTGCTTTGTTCATTCCATCGCAGGCGGGATCGACACTATCTGTCTACCCTTTACGACATTTCGGTAGGTAGCTACTGAGAGAGAGCGAAATTATGAGAACTGCTCACACTGCAGTTTATGGGGGGCGGGGTGGGAGCGGGGAGGTGTGTAAAGATGTGATGGTTCCATTATAGAATCGGTTGCTGAGACTTGTTGTGGATCACCGCCTGCAGTGTTGATACCCTTCTGTCAGAAGTGTGTGGGTAGGTGGGAGATCAAAAGAAGGTTTAACAGAGAGACATCTGCACCGTGTGAGTTGTCCTGTGAGGAAATGTCTGTGATCTTGGCTTTTTTTCAGTGACTGAGAAGAATTCGATATGACCTGAGTTTACAGGGTGGTGTATACATTGCAGTTTTTTTTTAAAATAACAACGTACTTGATTGTATCCGTAGTAGTTTGGTGAAACCAGTGGGATATTTGATGAGAAGTAAAGTATCCTACAGCATCCTGATAGGGACGTCGGCAAATTCTCTCTCTCTCTCTCTCTCTCCCTGTCCCTGTCCCTCTCCCTCCCTCCTTCCCTTACCATCATCAAGTTCTCTCTTATTGGTTCCTTCACCTGTTACGTACCCCATAACTGGGTGTCTGACCAGCAAAGATAGAAGAATCCGTTGGAGTCTGGTGGTACTATTTTCAAACAGTGTTTATTAGTAAAATATACAAATCAACATCAACAATGCAAATATATAGATAATACACGTTAGCAATTCTAAACCTAAAATTGTGGGTATAATAATAATCAATAATAAACAAGCTCTATCGATATCCAGGGGATAATGAATTGTCATATGCGAATATAAAGTTCAGTTCAGTTCATACGTGCTGAGGTAGTGAGGTAGTTGTTGGTGGTTTTGTTGTAATTGTTGGGGTGAGAGAGAGAGAGAGAGAGAGAGAGAGAGAGAGAGAGAGAGAGAGAGAGAGAGAGAGAGAGAGAGAGAGAGAGAGAGAGAGAGAGAGAGAGAGAGAGAGAGCGAACAGTGACAGCTACAGTGAGTCAAACCTTCCTTTACGATCTTGATCCGTCGATGTGTTGTTATGGCCTTTCAGGTATGAACCCTCTGTCCTTCAGCTAGACCGTTCTTCTGTGGTGGATTCGTCACTCAGGCAAGGGCGGACACATACACAAGCCCCCACCGGCCCTGTTATAAACACTGTTAAACTGACCGATCCTTTGTTCGGTCTCCGATGCCCCACACCTTCTCGTGGGTTCCAACACTCAAGCAGTGCTCACTAGTGTGTCTCCTGGTGTGTCTGAGGGGTGTCTCCCCAGACCTCACTTTTATCCCTACTCAGGGGGGTCTCAGGTGTCAATCAGTTTTGAATGGCTTAGTCCATCAAACCAGCCCACTCCGGCCTCCACTGAGGAATGTTAATGAACAGAATGGTACCAAGTAAACAGCCCTCTCCGGAGCCGTAAGTCTTACAGGAGTCATAATATGGTGGAACAACAAGTCTCTGTCTCCCGGTGTTATCTCTCCCTTATCTGAAGCAAATGTTCTAGTCCCAGTATGTTTTCCCTTTGTCTCTCTTTCTCTCTCATTAGCACCGTGGTAACAGTAACAGTTAGTGATTCTCCCGGGAGGGGGGGGCGGGAACATGGGCAACTCTGTACCCTTCTGCCCATCAGAGTTGTTCATCCTTCATAGCACCCCCATCCTTCTAGGAATTTTCACCAAAGGGGAAAATTAAATAATACAGCGTCTTACAGAATTACGGAAACTAACAAAATACAGAAATGTTTTAACTGCAAAGCAATACAGATATTCCTTCAACTTAGCATCTAGATAAACAATCAGCGATTAGATTGTCACTTCCTTTAATATGTTGTATCTGAATATCAAACACTTGTAGCATCAGACTCCAATTTAAAGGGTTATGATCTTAGCTTAAGTGTATATTACAAAATGTGAACCAATACATGTGTAATTATATTGTGGTACATTACAGAAGTTTGTGCAAATACCAATCTCTATTTTACTTTTAACCTTAACAGTCAATCTTCCATGGTGTTTTTATCTTTCACATGCTTTGTGAAATTCCCTCAAAACCAGATCCTGTTATTCAAAGTGGCATTTTGTTAACCTTTGCCCCTTTTCCACTTAACTCTCACGTGGTTAGCTTGCTCACCAGTGTGGAATAGGCTTTCACATACTCCGTTCATAGGAGTTATCTTATCACCAATGTTTTCCAAACTTAGCCCATTTTCTGAACTTCCACACAATTCTTTATTTTTCAGCAAGTCATTAATTTTATCTTCAGGACCCTTCATTCTATTAGTTTTCAGTTTAACATCTGCAAGTGATCCCTCTTTGTCAAAACAACACTTTCGGTTCTGTCGCTCCAAATCACATCTTTGAATAACATCAGCGAATTGTTTACCTTTAAATTCCAAAACAAAACTGTAATTGATTCACAGGCATCTTGTTAACAAACCAATTGTTTCTTCAGCCTGGTTACTGCTTCTAAACCAATCCAGACTTTAAATTTTCTTTATTCAATAGTCCAGGAACAATACTTTTCCCTTCAATAATATTCACATCACCAGCTTTCATCTCCTCACTAACCTTTAACACACCTTCTAACACAAACAACTGAGAATTTTCACTTTTCACTGGTACCTAGGTTAACCCTTTCTTCACTGAACCAAGTCCATCTGACCCAAAAGTACTGCATTCCTTTTCAACTAAATCAGATAGCTCATCCTTTTCCTGAGTTTCAATACTAGGTTCAGTACCCTGTGCATCCACATCCTGAACACAAGCAAACGGGACATCTGCCTCTTCTAGGCTTCCAAAACCAGTCCCTTTTTCAAATTCTAAGTTCCCCTGATCCTCCCAGTTACTCTCTGGGCAACTCCTATCCCGAGTAAACTCAACCCTGCAGGTTAAAACAACTTCAATCTGCTAACCCAGCAGACTCCTTCAAGGTAGCAGCATCCTTTTCATCTAGGACTGCCTTTATATCATCGGGAACACATTGAAATTCTTCAGCTGAAAACAGCTCTGTCAAACCAGGACAGATCATCCGTGTCCAACCCTGGATCTTCTAACTACCTTATTTGTTTCTCATCTTCACTCTGTGCCTTTATAATTTCCTTCCTTGCTAAGGTAGGTCTTCCTCCTCTCCTTTATTCTCTTTCACCTCCTATTCTCCGCTTTGACCATCCCCTAACCCCTCTTGGTACAGGGTCGGTAAAAACGTCTCAGCCAAATCAACACTGGACTCATTTAAACTGTCCTCTTTCTCAGCCGCTTTTCTCGACATGCTGCGAGTGATCGCGCATGCGGGATAGATCTTAGAGTCTATGGGCGGGTCCTCAGCACTCACAGGCTTACTTGTCAGCTTCACTGCTGAACACACGTCACCACCTGCTAAGTCGTTACCAAGAAGGACGTCCACGCCGTCTCTTGGTAATTCTGACCGCACCCCTACTTCGACCGGCCAGATAACAGGTCACATTTTAAAATGATCTTGTGCAAAGGTACAGCTTCTGTCCCTTTTCCTATACCTCTTAATACCACCCTCTCCAGTTTCGGGACCGAAATCTAGCACCTTACTTAGGATCACTGACTGGTCAGCCCCAGTATCCCTCCAGATTCTCACAGGAACTGGGGGTTTCTCCTTCTTTCACAGACACTGTCCCTTCCGAAATAAATTTCTCACGGCCCTCTTGTACTCTGTCTTCACTTGCCTCCCTCATCGATCAGCTAATGCAACCTCTCGTGATTGCTGTTTTCCCTTTTCCTGTCTCCTTCTTCGGAGCAAAGCACTTAGATGCAATATGATCAACCTATTCCACAATTATATACAGGTCAAGCCAGGAACCTTCCTGCCAGCCTGCTTGTCCTCCTCCTTACCTTTACCACTAGCTCCCGGCTTATTCTCTACATTAGCCGGTGGACTTTCTCTACGGTCCCTACTGCCTTTCTGGTAACTCTTATTTGGGGTAAACTTTGTCTGTGGGTTAGGGCATATTCATCTGCGAACCTGGCAAATTCCGATATAGACTTATTCGTCTCGTTCAGATATATCCGGATATTAACCGAAACATAAGCTTTAAATTTCTCAATCAGAATTAACTCTCTGAAACGATGGAACTCCTCCTCCACCCTTTCTGCAGCACACCAGCGATCCAAGAGCACACCCTTTTCATAGGCAAACTCTGCATACGTCTGATTCCACAGTTTATTTAAATCTCTGAACTTTTGTGTATACGCTTCAGGTACCAACTCTTAGGCCCGAAGGATAGCCTGTTTTACTTCCTCATAATCCTCAGACTCCCCCCCCGGACAACGCCGCATATGCCTGTTGAGCTTTCCCTTTTAATACACTTTGTAATAACGCCACCCACTGATCTCTGGGCCACTTCTGATTCACTGCCACCTTTTCAAAATGCAAGAAGTAACTATCAACGTCTGTCTCATCGAACAGAGGTACTAACCTAAACTCTACTAACATTAAACTTCTCAATTGAGCCTTCCCTCGCTCTTTTCCCTGTTGCTTTAATCTCTCCATGTCCAGCGCATGCTGCCTATCTCTCTCCCTTTCCCTTTCCTCCAACTCCTTTCGCTGGAGCTCATACTCCCTTTTCTTCTGTTCCGCGTCAACCTTAATTTGTCTGGTTACTTCTCAGGGAACAGATCCAATACCCCAGCCGAAAACACCTCCACCGATATATAGTGCTGGGCTATGGCCCTCTGTATCTCCCACTTTTTCATTGACGACTTCACCTCTGGGAGATTTAATCGTTTTGCAATAGTCACCAAGTCTGCATTTGTGGCCTCCTCAAGCGCCTTCAAAGTCGGGCTTTTCTATAAATTTGTCTATATCCATCAGTGCAGTATTCCCGGTCTGGTTACCCACGCAACCAGATCAAATGATGGACTTGTAGCCCGATTCAGTTGCCCCACCCATTTTGTATACAAATCCCGGGCGAGCCCCAATTTGTCACGTACCCCGTAACTGGGGTGTCTTACCAGCAAAGATAGAAGAATCCGTTGGAGTCTGGTGGTACTATTTTCAAACAGTGTTTATTATTAAAATATACAAATAAATATCAACAATTCAAATATGTAGATAATACACGCTAGCAATACTAAGCCTAAAAGTGTGGGCATAATAATAATCAATAATAAACAAGCTCTTTCGATGTCCAGGGGATAATGAACTGTCATATGTGAATATAAACTTCAGTTCAGTTCATACGTTCTGAGTTAGTAGTTGGTGGTTTGGTTGTAATTGTTGTTGGGGAGAGAGAGAGAGAGAGAGAGAGAGAGAGAGAGAGAGAGAGAGAGAGAGAGAGAGAGAGAGAGAGAGAGAGAGAGAGAGAGAGAGAGAGAGAGAGAGAGAGGAGAGAGAGAGAGAGAGAGAGAGAGAGATCGAACAGTGACAGCTACAGTCAATCAAACCTTCCTTTACGTTACTTGATTCGTCGATGTGTTGTGGCCATTCAGGTATGACCCCCGCTGTCCTTCAGCTAGACCGTTCTGTGGTGGACTCGTCACCCAGGCAAGGGCGGACACACACACACAAGCCCCCACCGGCCCTCCTATAAACACTAAGTTAAACTGACCGATCCTTTGTTCGGTCCCCGATGCCCCACACCTTCTCGTGGGTTCCTACACTCAAGCAGTGCACACTAGTGTGTCTCCTGGTGTGTCTGAGGGGTGTCTCCACAGACCTCTCTTTTATCCCTACTCACGAGGTCTCAGGTGTCAATCAGTTTTGAATGGCTTAGTCCATCAAACCAGCCCACTCCGGCCCTCCACTGAGGAATGTTAATGAACAGAATGGTACCAAGTAAACAGCCCTCTCCGGAGCCGTAAGTCTTACAGGAGTCATAATATGGTGGAACAACAAGTCTCTGTCTCCCGGTTGTTATCTCTCCCTTATCTGAAGCAAATGTTCTAGTCCCAGTATGTTTTCCCTTTGTCTCTCTTTCTCTCTCATTAGCACCGTGGTAACAGTAACAGTTAGTGATTCTCCCCGGGAGGGGGGGGCGGAACATGGGCAACTCTGTACCCTTCTGCCCATCAGAGTTGTTCATCCTTCATAGCACCCCCATCCTTCTAGGAATTTTCACCCAAAGGGGAAAATTAAATAATACAGCGTCTTACAGAATTACGGAAACTAACAAAATACAGAAATGTTTTTAACTGCAAAGCAATACAGATATTCCTTCAAACTTAGCATCTAGATAAACAATCAGCGATTAGATTGTCACTTCCTTTAATATGTTGTATCTGAATATCAAACACTTGTAGCATCGGACTCCAATTTAAAGGGTTATGATCTTAGCTTAAGTGTATATTACAAAATGTGAACCAATACATGTGTAATTATATTGTGGTACATTACAGAAGTTTGTGCAAATACCAATCTCTATTTTACTTTTAACCTTAACAGTCAATCTTCCATGGTGTTTTTATCTTTCACATGCTTTGTGAAATTCCCTCAAAACCAGATCCTGTTATTCAAAGGTGGGCATTTTGTTAACCTTTGCCCCTTTTCCACTTAACTCTCACGTGGTTAGCTTGCTCACCAGTGTGGAATAGGCTTTCACATACTCCGTTCATAGGAGTTATCTTATCACCAATGTTTTCCAAACTTAGCCCATTTTCTGAACTTCCACACAATTCTTTATTTTTCAGCAAGTCATTAATTTTATCTTCAGGACCCTTCATTCTATTAGTTTTCAGTTTAACATCTGCAAGTGATCCCTCTTTGTCAAAACAACACTTTCGGTTCTGTCGCTCCAAATCACATCTTTGAATAACATCAGCGAATTGTTTACCTTTAAATTCCAAAACAAACTGTAATTGATTCACAGGCATCTTGTTAACAAACCATTGTTTCTTCAGCCTGGTTACTGCTTCTAAAACCAATCCAGACTTTAAATTTTCTTTATTCAATAGTCCAGGAACAATACTTTTCCCCTTCAATAATATTCACATCACCAGCTTTCATCTCCTCACTAACCTTTAACACACCTTCTAACACAAACAACTGAGAATTTTCACTTTTCACTGGTACCTAGGTTAACCCTTTCTTCACTGAACCAAGTCCATCTGACCCAAAAGTACTGCATTCCTTTTCAACTAAATCAGATAGCTCATCCTTTTCCTGAGTTTTCAATACTAGGTTCAGTACCCTGTGCATCCACATCCTGAACACAAGCAAACGGGACATCTGCCTCTTCTAGGCTTCCAAAACCAGTCCCTTTTTCAAATTCTAAGTTCCCCTGATCCTCCCAGTTACTCTCTGGGCAACTCCTATCCCGAGTAAACTCAACCCTGCAGGTTTAAAACAACTTCATCTGCTAACCCAGCAGACTCCTTCAAGGTAGCAGCATCCTTTTCATCTAGGACTGCCTTTATATCATCGGGAACACATTGAAATTCTTCAGCTGAAAACAGCTCTGTCAAACCAGACAGATCATCCGTGTCCAACCCTGGATCTTCTAACTACCTTATTTGTTTCTCATCTTCACTCTGTGCCTTTATAATTTCCTTCCTTGCTAAGGGTAGGTCTTCCTCCTCTCCTTTATTCTCTTTCACCTCCCTATTCTCCGCTTTACCATCCCCTAACCCCTCTTGGTACAGGGTCGGTAAAAACGTCTCAGCCAAATCAACACTGGACTCATTTAAACTGTCCTCTTTCTCAGCCGCTTTTTCCTCGACATGCTGCGAGTGATCGCGCATGCGGGATAGATCTTAGAGTCTATGGGCGGGTCCTCAGCACTCACAGGCTTACTTGTCAGCTTCACTGCTGAACACACGTCACCACCTGCTAAGTCGTTACCAAGAAGGACGTCCACGCCGTCTCTTGGTAATTCTGACCGCACCCCTACTTCGACCGGGCCAGATAACAGGTCACATTTTAAAATGATCTTGTGCAAAGGTACAGCTTCTGTCCCTTTTCCTATACCTCTTAATACCACCTCTCCAGTTTCGGGACCGAAATCTAGCACCTTACTTAGGATCACTGACTGGTCAGCCCCAGTATCCCTCCAGATTCTCACAGGAACTGGGGTTTCTCCTTCTTTCACAGACACTGTCCCTTCCGAAATAAATTTCTCACGGCCCTCTTGTACTCTGTCTTCACTTGCCTCCCTCATCGATCAGCTAATGCAACCTCTCGTGATTGCTGTTTTCCCCTTTTCCTGTCTCCTTCTTCGGAGCAAAGCACTTAGATGCAATATGATCAACCTTTCCACAATTATAACAGGTCAAGCCAGGAACCTTCCTGCCAGCCTGCTTGTCCTCCTCCTTACCTTTACCACTAGCTCCCGGCTTATTCTCTACATTAGCCGGTGGACTTTCTCTACGGTCCCTACTGCCTTTCTGGTAACTCTTATTTGGGGTAAACTTTGTCTTGTGGGTTAGGGCATATTCATCTGCGAACCTGGCAAATTCCGATATAGACTTATTCGTCTCGTTCAGATATATCCGGATATTAACCGAAACATAAGCTTTAAATTTCTCAATCAGAATTAACTCTCTGAAACGATGGAACTCCTCCTCCACCCTTTCTGCAGCACACCAGCGATCCAAGAGCACACCCTTTTCATAGGCAAACTCTGCATACGTCTGATTCCACAGTTTATTTAAATCTCTGAACTTTTGTGTATACGCTTCAGGTACCAACTCTTAGGCCCGAAGGATAGCCTGTTTTACTTCCTCATAATCCTCAGACTCCCCCCCGGACAACGCCGCATATGCCTGTTGAGCTTTCCCTTTTAATACACTTTGTAATAACGCCACCCACTGATCTCTGGGCCACTTCTGATTCACTGCCACCTTTTCAAAATGCAAGAAGTAACTATCAACGTCTGTCTCATCGAACAGAGGTACTAACCTAAACTCTACTAACATTAAACTTCTCAATTGAGCCTTCCCCTCGCTCTTTTCCCTGTTGCTTTAATCTCTCCATGTCCAGCGCATGCTGCCTATCTCTCTCCCTTTCCCTTTCCTCCAACTCCCTTTCGCTGGAGCTCATACTCCCTTTTCTTCTGTTCCGCGTCCAACCTTAATTTGTCTGGTTACTTCTCAGGGAACAGATCCAATACCCCAGCCGAAAACACCTCCACCGATATATAGTGCTGGGCTATGGCCCTCTGTATCTCCCACTTTTTCATTGACGACTTCACCTCTGGGAGATTTAATCGTTTTGCAATAGTCACCAAGTCCGCATTTGTGGCCTCCTCAAGCGCCTTCAAAGTCGGGCTTTCTATAAATTTGTCTATATCCATCAGTGCAGAATTCCCGTCTGGTTACCCACGCAACCAGATCAAATGATGGACTTGTAGCCCGATTCAGTTGCCCCCACCCATTTTGTATACAAATCCCGGGCGAGCCCCCAATTTGTCACGTACCCCGTAACTGGGTGTCTTACCAGCAAAGATAGAAGAATCCGTTGGAGTCTGGTGGTACTATTTTCAAACAGTGTTTATTATTAAAATATACAAATAAATATCAACAATTCAAATATGTAGATAATACACGCTAGCAATACTAAGCCTAAAAGTGTGGGTATAATAATAATCAATAATAAACAAGCTCTTTCGATGTCCAGGGGATAATGAACTGTCATATGTGAATATAAACTTCAGTTCAGTTCATACGTTCTGAGTTAGTTGTTGGTGGTTTGGTTGTAATTGTTGGGGAGAGAGAGAGAAGAGAGGGGAGAGAGAGAGAGAGAGAGAGAGAGAGAGAGAGAGAGAGAGAGGAGATGAGAGAGAGAGAGAGAGAGAGAGAGAGAGATAGAGAGAGAGTGAGGAGAGAGAGGAGGAGAGAGAGAGAGAGAGAGAGAGAGGGAGAGAGAGAGAGAGAGAGAGATCGAACAGTGACAGCTACAGTCAATCAAACCTTCCTTTACGTTCTTGATTCGTCGATGTGTTGTGGCCATTCAGGTATGACCCCGCTGTCCTTCAGCTAGACCGTTCTTCTGTGGTGGACTCGTCACCCAGGCAAGGGCGGACACACACACAAGCCCCCACCGGCCCTCCTATAAACACTAAGTTAAACTGACCGATCCTTTGTTCGGTCCCCGATGCCCCACACCTTCTCGTGGGTTCCTACACTCAAGCAGTGCACACTAGTGTGTCTCCTGGTGTGTCTGAGGGGTGTCTCCACAGACCTCTCTTTTATCCCTACTCACGAGGTCTCAGGTGTCAATCAGTTTTGAATGGCTTAGCCCATCAAACCAGCCCACTCCAGCTGTCCACTGAGGAATTTTAATGAACAGAATAGTACCAAGTAAATAGTCCTCTCCGGAGCCATAAGTCTTTCAGGAGTCATAATATGGTGGAACAACAAGTCTCTGTCTCCCGGTGTTATCTCTCCCTTATCTGAAGCAACTGTTCCAGTCCCAGTATGTTTTCCCTTTTTCTCTCTTTCTTCTCATTAGCAGCGTGGTAACAGTAACAATTTGTGATTCTCCCGGGGGGGGGGGGGTGGTGGAACATGGGCAACTCTGTACCCTTCTGCCCATCAGAGTTGTTCACCCTTCATAACACACCCTATAATTCATTATCTTCCTCACCGGGACAACGTTATCCCTAACATCCCTCAAGAGATCCTTCAACATCGTCCGCATCTCCATAGTGCATTTCCCTGCAAAAACATAATCCCAATTCACACCCACAGTTCTAGCCTGATAGACTCATAATTTGCCCATCCCCAATTAATTTTTTTCCTGTCCTCTCTGATTCTATCCTTTTCCATCATAATGCTAAAGGCAGGGAGCGGTGATCACTGTCCCCCAGATGCTCAGCCGCTGAGAGATCTGTGACCTGACCCGGTTCGATACCTAATGCTAGATCTAGTATGGCATTCTCCCTAGTCGGACTGTCAACATACTGCGACATGAATCCGTCCTGGAAACACTTAACAAACTCTGACCCATCTAAACCCTTGGAACTAATCAGGTGCCAATCAATATTAGGGGAGTTAAAGTCACCCATGATAACAACCCTATTATTTTTGAACCTTTCCAAAATCTGCCTCCCAATCTGCTGCTCGGTATCTCTGCTGCTACCAGGAGGCCTAAGGAATAACCGCAATAGAGTAACTGCTTCCTTCCTGTTCCTGACATCCATCCGTACTGACTCAAAAGAGGATCCTGCTAGATTACCCACCCGCTCTGTAGCTGTAATCTTATCCCTGACCAGTAATGCTACCCCCTCCTCCCCTCCCCCTCCCCTGTCTATCCCTTTTAAAGCACTGAAATCCAGGAATATTGAGAATCCATTCCTGTCCTGGTGCCAACCAAATCTCTGTAATGGACACTACATCATAATTCCATGTATGTCTCCCAGCTCTCAGTTAATCACGTTTGTTCCTGATGCTTCTTGCATTAAAGTACAAACAGTTTAGCCCTTCTACCTTACTAGCTTTACACCCTTTATTCTGATTCTCTTTCCTGAAAGCCTCTCTATATGTTAGATCTGGCTTTACTCCAAGCACTTCTTCACTGCTCTTTCGCTCCGGGCTCCATCACCCCTTGCAATTTAGTTTAAACCCTCCCGAACCATGCTTGCAAACCTACCTGCAAGGATATTGCACCCCCTTGAGTTCCGGTGCAACCCATCCAATCTGTACAGGTCCCGCTTTCCCCAGAAGAGATCCCAGTGATCCAAAAATCTAAAACCCTGCCCCCTGCACCAACTCCTCAGCCACGCATTCAACTCATCCAATTCTTACCATCACCATCACGTAGCATTGGCAGCAATCCTGAGAACGCCACCCTTGAGGTCCTGTTCTTCAGCCTTCTGCCTAGTTCCCGAAACTCACACTTCAGGACCTCATCCCTCTTCCTGCCTATATCTTTGGTACCAACATGTATCATGACGTGACAGACAGACAGACATACTTTATTGATCTCGAGGGAAATTGGGTTTTGTTACAGTCGCACCAACCAAGAACAGTGTAGAAATATGGCAATATATAACCATAAATATTTAAATAATGATAGTAATTATGCCAAGTGGAAATAATTCCAGGACCAACCTAGTGGCTCAGGGTGTCTGACACTCCGAGGGAGGAGTTGTAAAGTTTGATGGCCACAGGCAGGAATGACTTCCTATGACGCTCAGTGTTGAATCTCGATTGAATGTACTCCTGTGCCTAACCAGTACATTATGGATGGGATGGGAGACATTGTCCAAGATGGCATGCAACTTGGATAGCATCCTGTTTTCAGACACACCATCAGAGAGTCCAGTTTGGCCCTCACAACATCACTGGCCTTACGAATGAGTTTGTTGATTCTGTTGGTGTCTGCTACCCTCAGCCTGCTGCCCCAGCACACAACAACAAACATGATAGCACTGGCCACCGCAGACTCGTAGAACATCCTCAGCATCGTCTGGCAGATGTTAAAGGACCTCAGTCTCCTCAGGAAGTAGAGACGGCTCTGATCCTTCTTGTAGACAGCCTCAGTGTTCTTTGATCAGTCCAGTTTATTGTCAATTCGTATCCCCAGGCATTTGTAATCCTCCACCATGTCCACACTGACCCCTTGGGTGGAAACAGGGGTCACTGGCGCCTTAGCCCTCCTCAGGTCCACCACCAGCTCCTTCGTCTTTTTCACATTAAGCTGCAGATGTTTCTATTCACACCATGTGACGAAGTTTCCCACCGTAGCTCTATACTCAGCCTCATCTCCCTTGCTGATGCATCCGACTATGGCAGAGTCATCAGAAAACTTTTGAAGATGGCAAGACTCTGTGCAGTAGTTGAAGTCCGAGGTGTAGATGGTGAAGACAAAGGGATGCAGCATATTGACAGATTGGCATGCATGAGATTGTGGGCGTCACTGAATCGTGGCTGAAAGAATATTTTAGCTGGGAGTTTAACATCCAATGATACACACTGTATCGAAAGGACAGGCAGATCGGCAGAAAGGGTGGCGTGACTCTTGGTGAAAATGAAATCAAATTATTAGAAAGAGGTGACATAGGGTAGGAAGGTTTTGAATCCTTGTGGGTAGAGCTAGGAAACTGCAAGGGTACAAAGACCCTAATGGGGATTATATACAGACCCCCACACAGTAGTAATGACATGGTCTGAAAATTACAACGGGAGATAGAAAATATATGTTAAAGGGACAACGTTACGATAGTCATGGGGTATTTTAACATTCTAAAATCGTGCTGTTATGGTGTTTTATTACCCCACTTGTCACGATAGTATTTCTAGAGTTTCCACCAGTTCAATATTGTCCAGAAGATTGCCTGGATTTACGGATGCGTGTTTTTTTTTAATTCTGTGTAATTTTGTGAGCAAAGACGGTGTAAATCTGGCAGTGATATTTAAAATATAAAAAATCCTGTAGTAAATCTCTCTGGCAGTTGTTAAAATTATGGACGTCTACACTTAGTGGGCAATTCTTATCTACTTCCTGTCCCTAATATTGTGGCCAATGAGGGCACGTTCGGGGTTTACCGCGGCTGTACCCCGTCCAAATCCGATGTTCGGCGTTCAGTGACGCTCTTCTGCACCCTGGCTTTTGGAGCGCATGGCTATTTAAGTTACTGTCACCTTCCTGTCGGATTTAATCAGTCTGGTCAATCTCCTTGATCTCTCCCATTAACAAGGCGTTTTCACCCTCAGAACTGCTGCTCACTGGATTTCCTTTCATTTTGTTTTCGCACCATTCGCTGTAAACCGAGCGAATTGTGCGTGAAAATCCAAGGAGATGATCAGTTTCCGTAATGCTCATGCTACCCTGTCTGGCACCAGATATCATTCCACGGTCAAGGTCACTCAGACCACATTTATTCCAGATTCCGATGTTTCGCCTGAACAACAACTGAACCCCTTGAACATATCTGCATGTTTTATCCTTTGAGTTGCTGCCACGCGATTAACAGATTCCCTTTAATGATCGGATGTACAGTTGTAACTAATAACACGGCCATTTAGTGCACTTACCATTTATAGGGGCCCTCAACTATCACGAATTTGAATATGGGTGAGATTTGGTGCTGATTTGTGCGACTTTCCTGTTTCCAACAACAGGTTGTCGCTGACAACGCAGTTGGGGGTAACCTGGAGAGAGAGACTGTCACTGTTCCTTCTGAGCTGCGCCGGTGTGCGGCTGCGCTGTGATTAAAATGCTCGCGTCACGGAGCCATTGTTGCAGCGCAGATGGATTATAATGCAGCTGGAAAAAAGTTCGTGAAATCTGAGAGTTTTTCTTTGTTGCACTATAATTTATCATATCCTTCCATTAATAGATAAAGACAAAAGTATATATTTTTTGTCAGTCCATTCTAAATATTCATAGCTGTGCATTACAAAAACACACACATCTAAGATGTCGCCCTTTTTTCAGGCCGTGTGAAAATTTCCAACTCAGAGCAATGGCTGATCCACGCAGCGGCAAAAATAGTAATTTAGTGGGAACGATGGAGACTGGACCATGTTAGATTCAATGCATATTAATCACATTTCAATATGATACATTACTGGGCTTCATCATGATACTTCATTTTGGTATCTTATTTTATATTATTAGCTAGCTTGCCTTTATATTTCACCTTTTCTCTGCTTATTCCTTTTTTAATTACCTTCTTTTGATTATTAAAAGCTCCCCGATTCACTAGCTTCAACTATTTTTTCTATCTCGGATGACATCTTAAATCAGTATGTAGATAGTCCAACAAAAGCAGGAGCTGTACTGAAACTGATGTTGGGTAATTATGCTAGCTAGATACCCGGCCATTTGGTGGGTGAATGGTTAGGGCAGAACTCCTTAAGTTCAAGAGAGCTATAGAGAAGGAAAGTGTAGACTTTGCGGGAGAGTAAAGAATTGGATCAGGGTAAATTACTAATTCACTAAGCAAGAACTATTGAAAGTTAATGGGAGACAACTGTTTCTGGCAAGTCCACATCTGACATGTGGAGAGTGTTTACAATGCATCTGCACGGAGTATAGGACGGGTATATTCCAGTATGACGAAATGACGATTGGCAGCGTCAGAGAACCTTAAATATCGTGAGAAGTGATGAATTTAGTCAGGCAGGAAAAGGAGAAGTATGCAAAGCTCAGGAAAGTCGAAACAAACAGAGCCCTCGAGAATGTGTGTGGGTCCTTAATGAGTAACTTACATCAGTATTTACCAAGGAGAAAGACACGGAGGATAGGGAGATCAGTGCGGAGAGTACTGGTATGCTCGGACATTTTTGAAATAAAGAAGGAGAGAGTGTTGGGTCTCTGAAAGCGCATCAAGGCGTATAAGTCTCCAGGGCCTGACGGGATATACCCCAAGTTACAGAGAAAGGCAAGAGAAGAAATTGCTGGGGCCTTGATCAATATTCTTGTGACCTGCCTAGCCACCAGCAGACTCCGAGAGACCTGGCTAGTACCTCATATTGATGCATTATTCAAGACATGATCCAGGGAGTAATCCTGATGAGCATTGAAACTGCCGAGAGACAGTCGGCTATGAACCAAGTGCTGATAAATGGGGCCAGTGTAGACAGTGAGTGGATGGTCAGAACAGGTATGGCCAGCCAAAGGCTGTTCCCGTGCTGTGTGACCCTCCACTCCGGACACGCTAAATTAAGGATGGTGGCACCACAGGGCACTGATTTCAAAACTCCACACCCCTCTCCGACATGAAATAAACCAGACTGTACCCCTTGTCCCCACTGCGAATATCTGTTTCTGTCAAGGGAACATACAGACTGGACACGTCAGTTGAACAACTGGCAACCGATGAAGTTCCTGTGTCTTCTTCCATTAATGTTGCATTCTTACAGCAAAATTAACCCGCTGACTGTGTCAGAATCGGTGATTAAATCCTGCCCCAAACACTGTGCTTTCACCATTGCACATTGTAACCCATCCCAGTGTGGGTCTGATGGAGACACAACCCCTGTCCTCTAATCATACGATCACATCTTCGCTGCTTCTAACATTTCAAATACCCTCAGAATGGTTTTCTCATTCAGTCTGAAGGTTATGGTACATTCAACTCGTTTTCAGACTTGACAAACCATGTCATCCCACAGCCAGTTCCACCTGTTGGTGTGTCCTCTTTCCTCCACCTCCAGGGAAGCTGCATTTCCGTAAGACCATAAGACCTACTTCCAAACAGGCACTGTAATGCAGCGAATACATAGAAGGTCCATTTACTATAAATTCAAGAGCTCTTCGTTTTCGTTTCTCGAAATATCACTATTAATGCCCCGATAATCACTTTTACTACCTTTTCAGAACACTGTGTGTAGTACCTCCCCCATTATAGGTATGAGCAAGGATGTGATCTGGGCCAAATGGCTCAATTAAGCGTTCAGCATATCACGCATCATCTTGGATAATCCCAGTTCTGATACTTGGTCTTCCACAGTGTCTTTATCCACAGATCCAATCTGATGTACCGAGTTTCCAGCACTTCGTAAGAGGACGCAGGAATATGGCATTGGGGCGAAAAAATAATCAGCCATGATTGAATGATGGAGGAGACTCGATGGACTGAATCACTTCATTCTGCTCTGATATCTTATCATGACTGAATGATGAGTCCTTCGTATCCCGTATCAGGATTTGTGACGTGTGAGGGACAATTACAGATTTGTTCAATGAGATCTTTTTATTTGTCTTCAGTGTTTAAATTTTAGTGAGATTCGCTTTTGGAACATTGAGCAGATTTTTTTTTCCTTTGTATTGTTAATGTGCTTCATTATCTCTCTGGTTAAAGTTAGACCTGCGGTGAGAGATTTATTGGAAGAAAAGCCCACGACTGGAAAGAAGCCAGGACTGAGAACGAGGGAACAGCAACAAGTGAACCAGCCCGAGGACTGAGAGTACCAACTGAAGAGAACCCTCTGACTCAGAGTTTTCATTGATTCAGTCAGGAGAAAGTTTGGTGAGTCTCATTCACTCGAACACTGGTCCTGTAAACATTACATCTCTGTACAAAGGAAGGTACGGAATAGGTGGAATGCCTCGGTCAGAGCAAGTTGCAATCACTCCAGGTCTGGTAATGTGCTTTCAGAAGCCCAGCTCTTTAAAGTCACTCACATTCTCTGAGTGTTTGCTCAATTGAAGGTGCTGCATCATCTGAAGTAGCTTTTGGTCAGTTCTGATGTTTCCTTGTTACATTATAATCATCTTAAAATGCGTTGACAATTTCCTCCCTTTATAAGAAGCCCCGAGTGTGTCGTGTTGTAGTGATTGTAGAAATGTGAAATTACCATGAACTGCAGCAACATGCCCTTGATCCCATTGGCTATTGTAATCTGCAGTGATATACTTACCCTCGAATATATCGTCGCGTAGGCCTCTGCTGAGAACAGACCATTTATAAAGCAAAATATCCCAACTCTGCATTTTATTCAGTCCTCACTAGCACATGGCAACCCATAATTTACATTGACATACCTTGGCCTCATCAAGTACTTTTCTGCTAATTACATTGTCAGAACCTATGAACGTGACATTAAGCAGAGGTGGAAATTCAAAGTTATGTTCCCATGGATGTTGTGCATGGGACTTCAGCAAAGCCTTTGACAAGGTGTCACATGGCAGCTTGGTCTCGATGATCAGGTCCCATGCTCTCCCGAGACAGCAAATTGGATGTATTCAAAATTAGCTTCAAGGTAGCAAGCAAAGAGTGCTGGTTGAAGGTTTCTCCTCGCAATGGAGGCGAGTAATTAGCGGTGTGCCGTGAGGCTACAAATTGGGACCTTTGATATTCGTAATTTTATAGCAATGATTTGGATGCGGTTGCACAAGGATTACTTGACTGGTAAGTTTGCAGAATGCACAACATTAGTAGTTGCTGTTCACAGAGAAGATTATCGTAGCATCTAGGGGATCTAAATGGACAGGGGCTGGTAAAGAGATTGCAAAGCCAATCTGATCAGCAGCGGATTCATGCAGATGTTGGGGATCATGTGGAGGAAACAGCCAGAGGAAGTGGATGAGGCAGGTGCAGTTGCATAATTCAAAAAGCAGTTGGGGTGTGTAGATGGAGTGAAGAGGCCAGAAGGGAGATGGCCCCATCACAGGAAATTGTGACGATCTCAGTGGGCACTGTGGTTGGCATTGTCTCGTTGGGCTGAACGCTCTGAATTTGCATTTTATTGCTCTGTGACTCTGTCAGTAGATGCCCCAGGTATCAGTGGACAGATATGGTGTGGAAGTGGTTACTAACAGGGAATGTTTGGTCCCCATGCCAAATGCTACAGGGGTTGGAAATACTGTCATATTTGCAAAGTAGTCGTACTCTCCGACTCACTGTCTGCTTGTTGTGAAATTTAGAGCATCACCAGCAGGTGGAGCTGTCCTGCAGAGCGACCAAAGTGTAAACAAGACGACGACAATCAACAACCGTCAGAATGGACAAAGGTATGATCACAGGGATCTTTGAATTAAACTTTTATCGCGTTTGTACACAATAGTTCAGATGAAAAAAAACTGACAGAGGTGTTAACAGGGCATAGAAAAGTTTCATCAAGCAGTGTCATTTTTCCCACTGGTAAAGCGGCCTTGAGTAATTTATCAATCCAACAGTTCCAGCGCCAGGACCTGACACCAGTAATGGTCAAATCACTCCGCTCATCATACAAAGCTTCAGCTGATTGAAAGGAGCAGGGACTCCTGAATCAGGTGGTCGTGAGTGAAACACAGACAGGAATGTGACAGCGATCTTGTCGTTTATGTAAATGTTCAGGGTCAGGGACCATTTCACCTCCAGACAGGCCCTGATGTGTAAGACATCCTCAACTTTCATTTATAAAATTCAGAAGCAGATGATAGGAGCATTTCCGGGATTTCAGAGATTCTATGATAACACAGCATTTCAGGTTTTGGAAGGAAAGCTACCAACTCCCCCCTGGTTTTTCTTGCCTGCTACGCAAAGGAGGAGGGGTGTCACCGAAATCTGTTTTCTGTAGCGGAGCGGAGATCATTGCCGGTGCTGGGAATGGCTGAGGATCAGGAGGCAGCTCATTGTAGATACATTTGTGATCTGCTTCGGAATTTTAACACCCCAGTGAATGTCTGGGCTGTGGAGAAATGGTGAACCTGAGTTTCTAAATATTTCCCTCTTGATATGATCTTCTACCTGAATTTAAATTCCCAGGATCTTGGCTGGGAAACCCGGCATAACCAATGACCTGTAGACATTGTGATTGTGCTCAAATCTGAGATTCCAGCTGGAATAAAAACGATGCTCCAGCCTGGAAACGGGTCCTTCGGCCCATATAATTCATGCTGATCTAAATGTCCCATTTTCCTGCAGTTTTCCAAAACTTCCCTCGTAAACATCTCCCCTTTTTCCTGCCCACATGCTCTCAATTTTGTAATTTCATTTGTGTTTGCGGTCTCCTCCGGATGCATGTAATTTATACCCATCAGCCACCACGTGAAAAAATGCCCCTTTGGTCCCTTTTAAATCTCTGCCCTCGAGTCTCAGACTCCCTTACCCGGGCAAAAAGACTGTGACCATCTACCCTATCTGCACCCCTGATTACTGTATATGTGTGTGTGTGTGTGTGTGTAAGGTTTCCCTTCAAGCTCCTGAGCTCCAGGGCAAGCTGTCCCAGCCCAACCATATAACACAAAATACAACACTCTAGCCCAGTACCGTAGTGTTCATTCTTCACTTCATACTTTCCAGCTTCATCACCTCCATCCTATAGATTAGCAACTGCAACTACACACAAAGCTCTATAACCAAGACTTTGCCAATGACATGCATAGTTGTTACATGATGATCAGCAGGTGGGGGATAAGATGGCAACCAGGGTAGAGGTCAGCATAGATCGCAAGGGAATGGTCAGCCTGAGACCCAGGGGACCGGAGGAAGTGCGTCTCAAGGGAATGGTCAGTCTGTGACCAAGGGGACTGGAGAAAGCAACTCCAGTCCCCTTGTCCAGGGTCCAGCCCCTCGTGTGACAAAGCAACTGGAGAATGTGTGATCCAGCAGACTGGACCATGTGTAATCCCGTTGTTGGTCTTTGTGTGACACAGGCTACTGGACAGTTAGTGACCGAGGGAGATTTCAGCATGTGGAAGATAATCACAGAGATATTGCCCAATATCACCGGACACCGGTGCATTATGATCCCGTGGTCATCCGTGCGTTCAACTGCTGTGATTAGTATTACTGTGCTTATCGTGCTATTTTACTGGGAGTAAATGTGTCCGGTCACCGGCTTATCGGGATGGTCACCTGACAGGATGGACGGTTCAAATTAACCAGCACAGTTCCACTCCAAATCTGGTCAGCCAGAGTCTCGGCTCCATTGCAATCTGAATCAGTTTTGCTCATCTCTAAATCATACTTGTATAACGTGCAATTCATTATTTATTTCAGGTGGGAAATTGAAACAAGTATGGAAATCATTGAAGAGGATTTTACCAGGCGGTTCTTCGAGGGAAGATGATCTGGACACGGGGAGCAAGGTAACAAAGCAGGGTCAGATTGAGAGCGATGTCCCAATTGAATGCGGACCGGCCGCAGAGGAGGAGAAGCAAATTCAGCCCAGAGACCGTGACGTCAGAGACCCCGATCAGGACCCTAGAAACGGCACAAGGGAGGCGACTGTCTGTCAGCCCAGAGACAGCGACGTCAGAGACACCGATCAGGACCCTGGAACCGGCACAAGAGAGGCGAAGCAAATTCAGCCCAGAGACGGTAACGTCAGAGACACCGATCAGGAACCTGGAACCAGCACAAGTGAAGCGACTGTCTGTCAGCCCAGAGATAGTGACGTCAGAGACACCGATCCGGACCCTGGAACCGGCACAAGTGAGGCGACTGTCTGTCAGCCCAGAGCCAGTGACGTCAGGGACACCGATCAGGAACCTGGAACCGGCACAAGTGAGGCGACTGACTGTCAGCCCAGAGACAGTGACGTCAGAGACACCGATCAGGACCCTGGAACCGGCACAAGTGAGGCGACTGACTGTCAGCCCAGAGACAGTGACGTCAGAGACACCGATCAGGACCCTGAAACTGGAACAAGTGAGGCGACTGTCTGTCAGTCCAGAGACAGTGACGTCACAGACACCGATCAGGACCCTGAAACTGGAACAAGTGAGGCGACTGTCTGTCAGTCCAGAGACAGTGACGTCACAGACACCGATCAGGACCCTGGAACCAGCACAAGTGAGGCTACTGTCTGTCAGCCTAGAGGCAGTGACGTCAGAGACACCGATCAGGACCCTGGAACCGGCCCAAGTGAGGCTACTGTCTGTCAACCTAGAGACAGTGACGTCAGAGACACCGATCAGGACCCTGGAACCGGCACAAGTGAGGCGACTGTCTGTCAGCCCCGAGACAGTGACGTCAGAGACACCGATCAGGACCCTGGAACCGGCACAAGTGAGGCGACTGTCTGTCAGCCCCGAGACAGTGACGTCAGAGACACCGATCAGGACCCTGGAACCGGCACATGTGAGGCGACTGTCTGTCAGCCCAGAGACAGTGACGTCAGAGACACCGATCAGGACCCTGGAACCGGCACATGTGAGGCGACTGTCTGTCAGCCCAGAGACAGTGACGTCAGAGACACCGATCAGGACCCTGGAACCAGCACAAGTGAGGCGACTGCCTGTCAGCCCAGAGACAGTGACGTCAGAGACACCGATCAGGACACTGGACCCGACACAAGTGAGGTTACTGTCTGTCAGCCCAGAGACAGTGACGTCAGAGACACCGATCAGGACCCTGGAACCGGCACAAGGGGGGCGACTGTCTGTCAGCCCAGAGACAGTGACGTCAGAGACACCGATCAGGACCCTGGAACCGGCACATGTGAGGCGACTGTTTGTCAGACCAGAGACAGTGACGTCAGAGACACCGATCAGGACCCTGGAACCGGCACATGTGAGGCGACTGTCTGTCAGACCAGAGACAGTGACGTCAGAGACACCGATCAGGACCCCGGAACCGGCACAAGGGAGGCGACTGTCTGTCAGCTCAGAGACAGTGACGTCAGAGACACCGATCAGGACCCTGGAACCGGCACAAGTGAGGCGACTGACTGTCAGCCCAGAGACAGTGACGTCAGAGACACCGATCAGGACCCTGGAACCGGCACAAGTGAGGTTACTGTCTGTCAGCCCAGAGACAGTGGCGTCAGAGACACGGATCCGGACCCTGTAACCGGCACAAGTGAGGTGACTGTCTGTCAGCCCAGAGACTGTGGCGTCAGAGACACGAATCAGGACCCTGTAACCGGCACAAGTGGGGCGACTGTCTGTCAGCCCAGAGACGGTGACGTCAGAGACACCGATCAGGACTCTGGAACCGGCACAAGTGAGGCGACTGTCTGTCAGCCCAGAGACAGTGACGTCAGAGACACCGATCAGGACCCTGGAACCGGCATAAGTGAGGTGACTGTCTGTCAGCCCAGAGACAGTGACGTCAGAGACACCGATCCGGACCCTGGAACCGGCACAAGTGAGGTGACTGTCTGTCAGCCCAGAGACAGTGACGTCAGAGACACCGATCAGGATCCTGGAACCGGCACAAGTGAGGCGACTGACTGTCAGCCCAGAGACAGTGACGTCAGAGACACCGATCAGGATCCTGGAACCGGCACAAGTGAGGCGACTCCCTGTCAGCTCGGAAGCTCATTGAACACAGAACTGTCAAGTCCCCAAGAAGGAGCGGGTGAGTGAAATATGAGGGTGATGTGCTCACAGAATGCGGCAGGGTGGAGGGTAAAGGTGAGGCCTTGTTGGAGTGTTGGACAGAGGAGAGGGAAAATGTGTGGGTGTGGTACATGTGGTGCATTGGGCAGCCGTTACCCCACTACAGGAAATGTACTACCTGCTCTGAGGATTTCCAGGATGTGAATTGGAGGAAATGCAGCTGTCCAGATGAGGAGAGTGTTTCCGGGATGTGTATCAGGGGAAATGTATTCGCCAGGATGGAGAGAGTATCTCCGGGAAGCGAATATTACCAACAATCCCAAAATATATGCCCATTCAAAATTGAAATAGGTGAGTGGGTCGGATGGGAAATGGACTGGTTTATATTAAATGTGGTCCTTCTATTACGTAATGCCTAGAACATTGTTGGGTAGGCTTTAAGACAAGTGTTAGATTCAAGTCAAGTCAAGTCACTTTTTTATTGCCATTTCGATCATAACTGCTGATACAGTACATAGTAAAAATGAGTCGTTTTTCAGGACCATGGTGTTACATGACACATTACAAAAACTAGACTGAACTGCGTAAAAAAAAACAGACGATCAGAAAAAAACCCACACAATAACTACACTAAACTACACACCTATCTAGGACTGCATTAAGTGCACAAAACAGTGCAGACATTACAATAAATAATATACGTGACAATCGGGCAGTAAGGTGCCATGCCAGGTTCTGGGTATTGAGGAGTCTGATAGCTTGGGGGAAGAAACTGTTACATAGTCTGTCGGTGAGATCCTGAATGCTTCGGTGCATTTTCCCAGATGGAAGGAGGGAGAAGAGATTGTATGAGGGGTGCATGGATCCTTTATAATGCTGCTGGCTTTACGGATGCAGCGTGCGGTGTAAATGTCCGTGATGGCGGGAAAAGAGACCCCGATGGTCTTCTCAGCTGACCTCACTATACGCTGCAGGGTCTTGCGATCTGAGATGGTGCAATTTCCGAACCAGACAGTGGTGAAGCTGCTCAGGATGCTCTCAATACAACCCCTGTAGAAAGTGATGAGGATGGGGGGCGGGAGATGGACTTTCCTCAGCCTTCGCAGAAAGTAGAGACGCTGCTGGGCTTTCTTTGTTATGGAGCTGGTGTTGAGGGACCAGGTTAGATTCTCCGCTGGATGAACACCAAGAAATTTGTTGCTCTTAACGATCTCTACCGAGGAGCCGTCGATCTTCAGTGGGGAGTGGTCAATCCGTGCCCTCCTGAAGTCAACAACCATCGCTTTTGTTTTGATCACATTCAGAGATAGGTTGTTGGCTCTGCACCAGTCCATTAGCTGCTGCACCTCCTCTCTGTAAGCTGACTCGTCGTTCTTGCTGTGTGTTGCAGCACAGTCGTGGGTCAACAGAGTGAACAGCAGTGGTCTGTGCACACAGCCGTAGGGGGACTCCGTGCTCAGTGTGATGGTGTTGGAGATGGAGAATTAATCCAGTTTTGTATCTGTAGGCAGGTTCAAGACACGGTTTTTTGTTGAGTTGAGTGAGAGCGGTGGAGACGAGGGATATCTGGGTTCAAGCCAACATTTTCCTTTTTATATTCACAGAGCCAGAGTTTACAATCTCCAACCTCCTGGCACAGGGGGAGGAATATCGACTGTACCAACTGACAAAGTTCTACAGGGACAGACTCAAACAAGCAATTGAAGAAAAGGTTGAGAGACTGGGTTGGATGTTGACAAAGGAGGGACATTTCAGTAGAGAAGAAAATGAGGTGAGTGCAGTTTGTGTATTGTCACGGATCTGCTGGTATCAGAGGGAATAGTGATGAACATTAATCTCCTGCACGTTTTAGGAGATCGACTTGGGAATGGAGACTTTGATCTCTGACTTGTCTCTCGCAGATCTGGTTTCAGTTTTTAAGGTGGGGAGCACTGGGAACTGCAGGTTTAGCATCACCTTTTCTTGTATCACCTGCTGTATTTATCAGTGTGAAGTAAGAGCAGTGGCTGCATATCTGGACTTCCAAAAGGCATTCGGTCTGAAACTAATTTCAAATCTTGGCTGAACCGTCGGGTAGCTCATTAATCCAGGATGAGCATTAAACTGTCAATTGGGCCAACCGGTTTCACTGCGGTACCTGAGGGAGGGAAACCAGCTAACCACAGCTTGTCTTGGTTCCGTGAGTTCCCAAACAATGTGTGGCTGACTTGCCATAGTCACAGCAAAGTACAGGACAGAAACAGGCCTTTTGGCCCATCTATTCCATGCCAGACTACAGAATCTACTTATTCCCATTGACCTGCACCGGGCCATGGCGCTCTATACGCTCATTACGCATGCATCTATTCAGAATTCTCTTAACCACTTGCACTACTTGCCCTGCTAGCTAGTTTCGCACTCTCACCACCCTCTGAGTAAACCGGTTTCACCTTTGTACCCTTTGAACTTTTCACCTTCCACCCTTTGGTGATAACCTCTTGTTGTCGTACCTCTTTACCTCAGAACAAAATGCCTGCTTGCATTTATCCTATCTATATCCCAATGTAATTGTGTACACTTCTATCAAATCTCCGCTCAATCTTTCATGTTCCAATGAATAAAGTCCTAATCAGTTCACTCTTTTCTTATAACTTAGGTCTTCCAGTCCAGGTAACATCCTTGTAATGTTTTTTTTTTCTGTACTCTTTCAAACTTATTTCCATCTGTCCTGCGGGTAGGTGTGCAGAACTGCACATAATATCCAAATTAGGCCTCTCCAACGTCTTATACAACATCATATCGTACACGATATTTTCAATTACCAAGGATAATGCGCTAAGAAACTTACTTTCAGAGCCTATCAACATTTGCTGCCACTTTCAATGGCTTATGTACCTGTATTCCCAGATCACTTTGTTCTACTGGTCGCTGTGGAAGATCTACCCTGATTGGTCCATCCAAAGTGCAACATCTTGCAACTGTCTGCATTAAATTGCATCGGCCTCTTTTAAACCCATTCTCCGGTTGGTCCAGACCTCACTGCAAGCTCTTGTAATCTACCTCTTTGTCAACTGCTCCTTCCCAATGTTGGAGTCATCAGCAAATTTGCTGATGCTGTTAACCGTAGTTTCATCCAGATCATTGATATAGATGACAAACAACAACAGGCACAGCACCGATCCCCGTGACACTGCATGAGATACAGGAGCCAAACAAAAATGCAACAGTCTATAGTGACACTCCGGATTATTTCCAAAAAGTTAGTGTCTAATCCAGTTTACTACTTTATATTGAATGCTAAGCAACTGAATCTTCTAGACCGACCTCCTATACGGGACCGTTGTCAAATACCGTGCTGAAGTCCATGTAGACAATATCCACAACCTTGCCTTCATCAACCTTCCTGGTAACTTCCTCGAAAAGCTCTGAGACTGATTAGATGTGAAAGATCACGCACAAAGCTGATGTCTTATGACCACAAACATCAATAGTTTGATCTAAAAGGGCAGAAGAAAGTACAAAACATAAAATAAATCTGGTGACTAGCTGATATCTCATGATCCCAAAAAATCAACAGGTTGTCCTGAAAGGGAAGAAGATCAATAGGATTTCCTGAAAGGGAAGGGGCAAACAAAAAAAACAACTGCTAACTTGCTGAATATCTGACTAATGAGAGACAGGGACACACCATTTCAGGTCACTCTCCTTGGAGCTCACAAACAGTGATTGTCTTGTCCTAGATCTGACCTATTCAGCCATGAGTGGTATTAGAAAATCAAGTGTGTTACACCCGTGAGTAACTCTGTTCTCGTTGGGATTCATTGGCACTGTCTGTAATGAATCACACAGGCATTATCCAAAGGCAAGAGGTAATCTGCCAATATGATGCTGATCTATAAATTCATCATCTGGAGACGTCTGCTTTACTGGTTAAATTTCTTTCACAACTGTAACTCCTCAGACCTGGTAGCAGTGAAACTGAGGGATTATTTCACAGTGCAGTGGGCCATCAGGGAATGATGCTGATTTATTCCATAATTGTTGTCCATTATTCATGTTATGGAAAAGCATTCCAATTTCCTACTGGTAACTGTTCCAGGAGATCAATCATTCAAATCCGGGACACAGAACATAGAACAGAGAACAGTACAGCACAGTACAGGCCCTTCGGCCCACAATGTTGTGCCGACCCTTAAACGCTGCCTGACCCTTAAACCCTGCCTCTCTTATTTCTCAGAGCGATGTCCTAAGCCCATCCATATTCAGTTACCTTAATTCCATCATAGGTGTATGTTGCTTGAAGACTATTCAATGTTTAATTCATAATTCATCAGTTAATCAGGAAGCCCATGCCTGCATTCAGGAAGTGATCACCATTTTACGGTATGAGTGCCAGGCAGTAACCATCTCCATTATAAGATAGCCGCACTGACATTTCTTAATCTTCTTTTGTCTTTACACATCATAAGACCATAAGGCATCAGAGCACAATTGGCCATTAGGCCCATCGATTCTGCTCCGCCATTACATCATGGGTGATTTACTATCCCTCTCAACCCCATTCTCCTGCCTTCGCCCAGTGAACTTTGCTGACCAGACTAGTCAAGAACATACCAACCTCTGTTTTAAATATACCCAATGACCTGGTCTCCACAGCTGTCAGTTCCAATGGATTCTGCAGATTCGTTACTCCTCTGCTAAATAATCTGCTCATTTCTGTTCTAAATGGACGTCCCTCTAATCTGAGGCTGTTCCGTCTGGTTCTAGACTCCCCCACTTAGAAACATCATCTCCACGTCCTCTCAATGTCTTTCGATATTCCACAGGTTACAATTAGATTCCCCCTCATCCTTCCACACTCCAGCCAGTACAGGTGCATCCAGGATCCATTCCCATCAAAATCTGGTTTAACATCACTGGTTCTGTTCGTTTAGATTCCTCTCTGGATTTTTCACAACGCCATCACATATTTTCTTTGATCAGGAGATCAAAATATGCAAGTGTGGTCTGGCCAGTGCTTGTTCTTATATTCTGATCCTCTCGAAATGATTGCTAGCTTTGTATTTGCCTTTCCGAACACCGACTCAAACTGCACGGAATCCTGCACCAGGTCTCCAGAGACTCTTTACAACTCCGATTTCTGAATTTTCTCCCAGATTCAAAAATAGTCTACGACTTCATTATTTCTGCTAAAGTATATGGCCATGTACCTCACTATACTACATTCCAATTGCCACTGATGTGTCCATTTTTTCATAGGTCCATGTCCTACCGCGAAATCCCTGCTTCCTCAACACTTACCCTCCCTCCCCATATCTTCGTAACGCCCACAGTAATGGCCATAAAGCCTACAAATCATTGACATAACGGAAAAAGAAACTGTCCCAAAACCAACCACTGCATAACACCACTGGTCACCAACATTCGACCAGAGAAAGCCCTATTTGTTCCCACTCTGTGCTTCCTGGCAGTCAGACAAATCTGTCTGGAGAAAATCTTGGATCTTCTATCCATGCCAGTGTCTTTCTTGTCCTACTTTCGGCCCTTGTTAAACGGCGTCATGTGGGACACCTGGTCAAATGTCCTCGGGAAGTCCAAGTAAACAACTTGCACTGACTCTCTGTTGTCGACCCAGCATGCTGTTCTCTCAAAAAATTCCAACAGTTCTGTCAGGCAAGATTTCCTTCCATGGATGTTGGCCTTTTTCTTATCATGTGCGTCCAAATACCCCGAAACCTTATCCTCAATTATCGACTGCTGACATCTTCCCAAACGCTGATCAGACTAACTGGCCTACAGTTTAAAATGATCAGTCCTCCGGAACCATTCCAAAATCTACTGATTCTTGAGTGATCATTACTAATGTCTCCACAATCTCTTCAGCCTCCTCTTTCAGAAGCAATCGGGTGAGTTGATCTGGACTCATATATCTTCAGAACTTTCAGCTTACCAAGTGCCTTCTCCGCAATAATTGCAAACAGACTCACTTCTGCCACCTGACATCCTCAAATATCTGGCACGTTCTAGTGTTTTTACAGTGAGGACTGACGCAAAATGCCGACCAATACCTTCCGGCATTTCCTTGTCCCCTGACAGTACCTCTCCACTGTCATTTTCCAGTGGTCCAATATCCACTCTCCTCTCTTTCAATCTTCATATATCAGACGGACGTTTTGGTAAGCTATTTTACATCATTCTCTAGCCCACCTTCCTATTTCATATTTTCTCTATTTACGGTTTTTGAATTGCCTTCTGTTGATTTGTAGAAACATCCCAGTCCTCCAGCTTTCTACTATATTTTGTAATACTCTGTGCCCTCTCCTTTGCTTTTGTGCTGCTTTGACTACCTCGTCAGCCACAGTTGATCATTCTCCCTTTAGAATAATTCTTCATCTTTGTGATCATTTGTCCTTCACCTTCTGCATTGCTCCGAGAAACTTCAGCCTTTCCTGTTCTGCCATTGTCCCTGTTAGTGTCATTTTCGAATTTATTTTTGCCCAGCTCCTCTCTCATGTCGAGGTAATTCCTTTATTCTACTGTAGCACTGATACCTCTAACTTTACTTTCTCCCTTTCAACCTGCTGGCTGAATGTTGCTATTCTATGATCACTGCCTCTTAAGGGTTTATTTAGCTGAAGCTCCCTAATCAAATCTGGTGCAATACACAACACAGAATCCAGATCCGCCTTTCCTATAGTGGGCTCAACCATAGGCTTCTCTCAAAAGCCATCTCATAGGCATTCTATAAATTCCCTCACTTGGGATTCAGCACCGACCTGATTTTCCAAACTACCTGCATATTGAAACTCCCCGTGACAATTTTAGCATTGACCTTTTTCCATGCCTCTCCTCTCCCCCGTTGTAATTTGTAGCCCACATCCTGGCTACTGTTAGCACGCCTGTATATAATTTCCATCAGGGTCATTTTACCACATCGTCTAATCCGACATCACCTCTTTCTCAGGACTTTTCATTTTTAATGACAGCAGTTTCGACCCAACACTTTCACCTACCTGCGTATCCTTTCGATTCAATATTTATCCTTGGATTTAAGCACCCAACTATAAACTTTTGTCAGCCACGATTCAGTGATGCCCGCCATCCATTTGTTTTTGCTCTCTCTCTCTCCCCCTCTTCCGTTCTTGTTGTCACATCTTGTTGATGTAATGCTGCACATTGACAGATCGAGGAAATTAATCACATTGCATCTACTGCAGGGTGTCAGTAAATCCTTATTCTTACACAATATTGATTTAGAATTTCCTTCAGTTACTGTTTCTCTGTTAATGACTGAACCCAGAGAGGATGAGGCAACAGCCCAGTGACTGCATCTGTTCTGAAGCTACTGGGGCCATGAACAGATACTTTCCTGCACATTCTCCATGTCTGTCTGTCTGCTCCACAATAAGTCCATTGTTTCCTTTTGTAGAAAGTCACTGAGCTGACAGAGAAGGGAAACCGGGCAGAGAGTTCCAGACTCTTCCTCAGTTTGGTGAATGGCAAAGGCTCCCGGGCCCGGAGGGCGATGTGGGAATCCTTTCTGATGTGGAGGACTGAGTTACCGAAGTTGGACAGAATACTGAGGGAAATACAGGAACACGGTATGTTAAAACCACGCACTGAACACAAAGGCACATTGAGATAAACATTTTAGTTATTTTAATTATTTTAGCTCTGTTTCCATGGATTTTTTAAATATTTAAACAGGTCCTGATCCACAGGAATACATGAACATTGGCCAAGGTTTATCTGAATTACCCTCTCAGCTGATAGGTGAGTGATGAAATGCACAGTTCAAACCACATCTCAAGTGTTAGTCTGTGACTTGGCAAAACCTGGGAATCAAAATTCGTCATTAATCATTCGCTGATCTCTGGATTCAGGTAACAATTCAACGAATCTCTCTTTGCAGCCTGAATATTCTACAAAATATATTTTTCTATTAATCCAGCTGTTGCTTCTGCTGAAGCCTTCATTCCAGGTCCTAACGCTCTGGGAATCCCCGCACACCCCAGGCAGGCTCCTGATACACTGTATGACCCCGTCCAGGTGACGTTTCTATCTTCAGATCTTTCATCTTCCAAGCCCCTTTTCCTTTGTAATAGCACTACACGCAATTCTGTTTGCTGATGTTCTTTACCTTTTGGAATTCTGCCAGTGACTTGCACAGAGTTTGTCTGGCATTTCCTTTTCACACGTTACTGCAACTACATTAGCAGTTTCTAGTGGTCCGATATCGACCCTCTCCCTTTTTTCACTCTTTATATATCTGGGAAAGAAAAAAATATATACTTTGGTCTCCTTTATTATATTATTGACCATTTCCTTGCATTTCCTGCACATTCATGTATAACTAGGAGCATCTATAACATAGTTGCCTCCGACCTGACCTTAGTCACTAGACTCTAGACACTAGAATACTACAGCACAGTACAGGCTCTTCGGCCCCGGATGTTGTGTCGACCCATGTATTCCTTTAAAAAGAGTACTAAACCCACACTACCCCGTGACCCTCTATTCTTCTTTCATCCATGTGCCTGTCCAAGAGGTTCTTAAATACCCTTAATGTTTTAGCCACCACCACCATCCCTGGCAAGTTGTTCCAGGCACCCACAACCCTTTGTAAAAAACTTACCCCTGATGTCTCCGCTAAACTTCCCTCCCTTAACTTTGTACATATGCCCTCTAGTGTTTGCTATTGGTGCCCTGGGAAACAGGTTCTAGCAATCCAGCCTATCTATGCATCTCATAATTTTTTAGACCTCTATCAAGTGTCCTCTCATCCTTCTACGCTCCAAAGAGAAAAGTCCCAGCTCTCCTAACCTTGCTTCACATGACTTGTTCTCCAAACCAGGCAACATCCTGGTAAATCTCCTCTGCACCCTCTCCATAGCTTCCACATCCTTCCTATAATGAGGTGACCGGAACTGAACACAATAATCTAAGTGCGGTCTCACCAGAGATTTGTAGATTTGCAACTTGGCCTCTCTACACTTGAACTCAATCCCCCTATTAATGAAGCCTAGCATCCCATAGCCCTTCTTAACTATCCTATCAACCCGTGCAGCGACCTTAAGGGATGTATGGATTTGAACCCCAAGGTCCCTCTGTTCATCCACACTCTTAAGAAATCAATGATTAAACTTGTACTCAGCATTCTGGTTTGTCCTTCCAAAATGCGTCACCTCACACTTATCCGGATTGAACCCCATCTGCCACTTTCCTGCCCAAATCTGCACCCTGTCTATATCCTCTTGTGACTTTCGACAACCTACAGCTCCATCCACAACTCCTCCAATCTTCACGTCATCCACAAATTTACTCACCCATTCTACATCCAGGTCATTTATAAGAATCACAAATAGCAGGGGTCCCAGGACAGATCCCTGCGGCACTCCACTAGTCACCGACCTCCAGGCAGAATACTTTCCTTCCACTACTACCCTCTGCTTTCCTCCTGTAAGGCAATTATTTATTCAAACAGCCAAGGTTCCACTTATCCTGTGTCTCATGATTTTCTGGATGAGTCTCTCGTGAGGGACCTTGTCAAATGCCTTGCTAAAATCCATGTAGACCACATCTACTACCGTACCTTCATCAATTGCTTTTTGTTACCTCTTCAAAAAACTCAATTAGCCTCGTGAGGCACAACCTTCCCTTCACAAAGCCATGTTGACTCAGACAGTAAATTCCAGCCACCCAGAACTCTGTTAAAAAACTACCCACAATTGCTGTAAATTTACCCCATCTAACCTTAACCAAATGCCCTCTGGTATTAGACACCAGTCATATGTAAAAAAAAATAACAAACAAAATACAGGCTGTCGACCCAAACTCTTATCTCTCAAACTTGTACACCTCAAACAGGACATAGAGGGTAGTAATCTCCGGATTGCTGCCTGTGCCACGTGCCAGTGAGGGTAAGAGTGCGATGCTCTGGAAGATGAACACGTGGCTGAGAAAATGGTGTAGGGGACAGGGTTTCAGATTTCTAGAACATCGGGACCTCTTCAGGGGCAGGTGGGACCTGTGCAAGAGAGACGGGTTACACCTGAACTATAAGGGGACCAATATACTTGCAGGGAGGTTTGCTAGTGTTATTGGGGAGGGTTTAAACTAGATGGGAACCAGAGTGCCAGAGTAGATAGTGGAACGGGGATAAAAATAAATGATGTTGGTAGTTCATGCAAAGTGACAAATAGCAAGATTGTGTGTGTTGGTAATAATCTTCTGAGGTGTGTATATTTCAAAGCGTGGAGTATTGTGGGAAAGGCAGATGAGCTGAGGGCCTGGATTGACACGTGGAATTATGACATCATAGCCATTACTGAAACTTGGCTACAGGAGGGGCAGGACTGGCAGCTCAGTGTTCCAGGGTTCCGATGTTTCAGACGTGATAGAGACAGAGGGATGAAGGGTGGGTGGTGGCTTTGCTAGTCAGGGAAAATATTACAGCAGTGCTTCGGCAGGACAGATTAGATGGCTTGTCTACTGAGGCCATATGGGTGGAGCTGAGAAACAGGAAGGTATGACCATATTAATAGGGTTGTATTATGGACTACCCAATAGTCAGCGAGAATTGGAGGAGCAAATCTGCAGAGAGATAACAAACAACTGCAGGAGACAGAAATTTGTGATTGTAGAGGATTTTAATTTTCCACATATTAATTGGGACTCCCATACTGTTAAATGTCCAGATGGTTTTTAGTTTGTAAAATGTGTTCAGGAAAGTTTTCTAAATCAATGTATAGATGTACCAACTAGGGAGAATGCAATATTAGATCTCCTATTAGGAAATGAGTTAGGGCAGGTGACGGAAGTCTGTGTAGGGGAACACTTTCGTTCCAGTGATCATAACGTCATTAGTTTCAACCTGATCATGGATAAAGATAGATCTGGTCCTCGGGTTGACTTTCTAAACCTGAAAAGGTCCACGTTTGAAGAAATGAGAAGGGATCTATAAATTCGTAGATTGGGACAGGTTGTTCTCTGGCAAGGATGTGATTGGTAAGTGGGAGACCTTCAAAGGAGAAATTTTGAGAGTGCAGAGTTTGTATGTTCCTGTGAGAGTTAAAGGCAAAATGAATAAGAATAAGGAGCCTTGGCTATCGAGAGATATTGGAACTCTGATAAAGAAGAAGAGAGATGTATAACATGTATAGCAACAGGGAGGAAATAAGATGCTTGAGGAGTATAAAAAGAGTAAGAAAATACTTAAGAAAGAAATCAGGAGGGCTAAAAGAGGACATGAGGTTGCTTTGGCAGTCAGGGTGAACGATAATTTTAAGAACTTCTACAAGTATGTTAAGAGCAAAAGGATAATAACGGATATAATTGATCCTCTTGAAGATCAGAGTGGTCGGCTATGTATGGAACTAAAAGAAATTGGAGAGATATTAAATGGGTATTTTGCAACTGTATTTACTAAGGAAACTAGAATGGAGTCTATGGAAACAAGTAGGGAGATCATGGAACTTATACAGATTAAAGAGAAGGAGGTGCTTGCTGTCTTGAGGCAAATCAGAGTAGTTAAATCCCCAGGACCTGACAGTGTATTCCCTCGGACCTTGAAGGAGACCAATGTTGAAATTGCAGTGGCCCTGGCATAAATATTATGTCGATATCCACGGATCGGGTGCCAGAGGATTGGAGGATAGCTCATGTAGTTCTGTTGTTTAAAAAAGGCTCAAAAAGTAAGCCGTGAAATTATAGGCCGGTAAGTTTGACATCGGTAGTACATAAATTATTGGAAGGAATACTAAGAGATAGGATCTCCAGGTATTTGGATAGACAGGGACTTATTAGAAAAAGTCAGTATGGCTTTGTGCATGGTAGATCATGTTTAACCAATCTATTAAGAGTTTATCGAGGAAGTTACCAGGAAAGTGGATGAAAGGAAGGCAGTGGATGTTGTATACATGGCCTTCAGTAAGGCCTTTGGCAAGGTCCCGCATGGGAGGTTGGTTAGGAAGATTCAGTCGCTAGATATACATGGAGAGGCAGTAAATTGGATTAGACATTGGCTCAATGGAAGAAGCCAGAGAGTGGTAGTGGAGGATTGCTACTCTGAGTGGAGGCCAGTGACTAGTGGTGTGCCACGGGGATCAGTGCTGGGTCCATTGTTATTTGTCATCTATCTCAATAATCTGGATGAGAATGTGGCAAATTGGATCAGCAAATTTGCTGATGATACAAAGATTGGAGGTGTAGTGGACAGTGAGGAAGGTTTTCAAAGCTGGCAGAGGGATTTGGACCAGTTGGGGGAATGGGCTGAAAAATGGCAGATAGAGTTTAATGCGGACAAATGTGAGGTATTGCACTTCGGAAGGTCAAACCAAGGTAGAACATACAAGGTAAATGTTAGGACACTGGGGAGGGCGGTAGAACAGAGGGATCTGGGAGTATAGATACATAATTCCCGAAAAGTGGCATCACAAGTAGATAGGGTCATAAAGAGAGCTTTTGGTACATTGGCCTTTATAAATCAAAGTACTGAGTATAAGAGTTGGAATGTAATGGTGAGGTTGTATAAGACATTGGTGAGACCGAATTTGGAGTATTGTATGCAGTTTTGATCACCTAATTGCAGGAAGCATATTAATAAGGTTGAAAGAGTGCAGAGAAGGTTTACAAAGGTGTTGCCGGGACTTGAGAAAAAAAACAGTGGTCATGGGTTAAGGGTGAAGGGGGAAAAGTTTAAAGGGAACATTGGGGAAGGTGCTTCTTCACGCAGAGAGTGGTGGGAGTGTGGAATGAGCTGCCAGATGAAGTGGTGAATGCGGTCTCACTTTTGACATTTAAGAAAAGCTTGGACAGGTATATGGATGAGAGGGGTTTGGAGGGGTATGGGCCAGGTGCAGGTCAGTGGGACTAAGCAGAAAAATGGTTCAGCACAGCCAAGAAGGGCCAAAAGGCCTGTTTCTGTGCTGTAATGTTCTATGGTTCTATCTGAGGTGAAAGAGGTGCTGTTGTGCCTTTTTTCACCACACAATTGATGTGTACAGACCACGTGAGGTCCTCAGTGATGTGAATGCCGAGGAACTTAAAGCTGGTCACTGTCTCAACCCCAGATCCATTGATGTCAATAGGGGTTAGCCTATCTTCATTCCTCTTGTCTTTGCAACATTGCATCCAGCTTTTTTTGCGACACTGAGGGAGAAGTTGTTTTCTTGTCACCACTGTGTCTGGGGGGTGACTTCTTCTGTGTAGGCTGCCTCATTATTATTTGAGATTTGGCCAATAAATATAGTATCCTCAGCAAATTTAATTAGCAGATTGGAGCTGTGGGTAGCGACACTGTCATGCGCATACAGAGAGCAAAGGAGGGAGCTTAGGACACAGCCCTGAGGGGCTCCTGTGTTGAGGTTCAGAGGGGCAAAGGTGAGGGAGCCCACTCTTACCACTTGCTGGTGATCTGACAGGAAATCCAGGACCCAGCTGCACAAGGCAGGGTGAAGGCCGAGGTCTCTGAGCTTCTTGTCAAGCCTGGAGGGAATGATGGTATTGAATGCTGAACTGTAGTCTAATATCATTCTCACATAAGCATCCCTCTTCTTCAGATGTTTAAGGAGGTGTGCAGAGCAGTGGCTATTGTGTCATCTGTTGATGGGTTGTGTCGGTAGGTGAATTGTAGGGGGTCCAGTGTGGGTGGTAACAAGCTGCAGATGCAGTCCTTGACCAGTCTCTCAAAACATTTGCTTATTATTAAGGTGAGTGTGACAGGACGCCAGACGTTCAGACATGTTGCCTTAGTCGCTTTAGGTACAGGAACAATGGTGGATGATTTGAAGCAGGAGGGAACTCTACACTAGGAGAGGGTGAGATTAAAAATATCCGTAAATACACCTGCCAGTTGTGCCGCGCGCATCCTGAGTACCCGCCCTGGGACGCCGTCCGGTCCCGCAGGCTTGCGACTGTCCACTCGTTGGAAACACCTGCGAACTTCAGCCTCAGAGATGACCAATGTGCAGGTCGCTTTGTCGGCTCTCCTCGGGGTCTCAGTGTTGGCGATATCGAACCGAGCGTAAGGAGACTTAGATCCTCTGGGAGACAGGCAGCGATGTTGGCAGCACCACTGCACTTAGCTCTGAAGTCTGCATTGGGGTGCAGAGCTTGCCATAAGCTGTGTGTGTTGTTGGTGGAGAGCTGTGCCTGAATACGATCTCTGTATTGTCGTTTCGCAGCCTGGATGACTTTCACACGGAACTGTTGATACAAATTTTGTGGTTTGGGAAGTCCTGATCGATTTCTGAAGGAAATCATCTCCCCTCTGTGACAATAACACACAATGGGGGATGTTGTTATTACTCAGCTGTGATAATAACAGCCGGGAACTCTCTTGGCAGCCGGAAAGGTTTACACAGCAGCACCAGGTACTCCAGATCTGGGGAACAAAAGGGTTTGAGGGCATGGACATTCTGGGGTTCCACCAAGCATTAATGATCATGAAACATACCCTAAATCCTGTTCTCTTCCCAAATAGGTGTGTGTGTGTGTGTGTGTGTGTGTGTGTGTGTGTGTGTGTGTGTGTGTGTGTGTGTGTGTGTGTGTGTGTGTGTGTGTGTGTGTGTGTGTGTGTCTGTGAGGGGGGGGGGTGGTACTAGATGACAACACGATTGTTGGTGACGGTAGGGGCCAATTCTGGATCTGTGGACTCGGGAGCAGTTGGGACATAGGGACAGCTGGGACGCAGGCGCTTGGGTAGTTGGATCCTTCTTGCATCCCCTCTTCTTTCCAGCAGTCGCTCTTCTGGGTTCCTCAGAATTCCTGGCTTTTCCGTGGATCAGCGGCTGCCACCCGTTGACCTCCATATTTACCTGAGAGAGCCTCTGCTTAATTTGGTCCTTGTACCTCCTGCGTGGGGCACCACGATCTCTCTTGCCCTGAGAGAGTTCTCCATAGAGTACTGCTTTCGGTAACCTGGAGTTATCCATGCGAGACATGTGTCCTGTCAGACGGTGGATCTGGCTGAGCAGCAAAGTGGCTTCAGGGCCTGGAAGTTGAACATATATAGCTGTGCATGTCTGTGTGATTATATGAAATATTAAACTAAATAAGTAGTGCAGAAATAGAAATAAAAAAGAGATTAGTGAGTCCTATCGATGGGTTCAATGTCCATTCAGAAACTGGATATCAGAGGAGAAGTTGTTCTGAGTCGTTGAGTGTGAGCCTTACTCCGTTCCTCATGAACCAGACGGTGATGCAGCCAGTTACAATGCTGTGCAAGTCACACCTGTAGAAATATTCGAGTGATGCTGGAAACTCCTGATGAAATATAGCCACTGTTGTGCCTTCTCTGTAGTTGCATCGATATATTGGGTCCAGGTTAGATACTTGGAGATATTGACAGCCAGGAATTTGAAATTGCTCACTCTTTCCACATCAGATCCCTCTGTGAGGACTGGTGTGTCGTGTTCCCTCATCTCGCCTTTTCTGAAATTCACAATTAGCTCTATTGACACACTGTCATAACGCAAGCAGGATTCAGCACTCCATACAAGCATATGCAAATCTGATAAGGGGTACACATCACTGAACGTAAATTAAAGCATAACCCATAAAAATGAAGAAACTATCATAATAGTAGAAACGTTAACCAATGGAAGAGTCTGACTCCCCACGGAGGACATCCACACGATCTGAGCCGATTAGATGTCGACAAGGAAGCGTCGAGCCCCTGGCTCAGAGTTGGATACCGATTCCCAGAAACAGAAGGGATCATTGTAGCAATACAGGACAAGGTTGTTGACACATGTAGTTATCAATAATACAGAATAAACGACTAATAGGTCCAAGACGATATATGCTGAAAAGTATAAGAGAAACTACAACCAATCCGAATTTACAAGATCCTGCAGTAGTTCAACTGAATCTCATTACTTGCACAAGCACAATAAAATGGCGGACAACATTCACAAAAACATTGCTTAAACTACAACTGATGAAAACCACCATAATTTACTAAACGTACAAGCCTCTTCCACTTTTAGAGTTAGAGTCCTTCATATCATACTGCGTACGATCATTATTTCAGATAGGATAATACATGATCTGCGTTCGGATGTAATTTCACAGGATAAACAAGCAAAAGCAACTTTTTAAATATATATAGCCATTCGAAACACACATAACTTACAGAAATGAATTAGTAAAAAAATACCAGAAATATGTTGAATTGAAAGGGCAAAATGAAAGACGATGGAACACGAACAGGGTATTATTTATCCCAATCGTAATATCAATAACTGGTATCATCCTAAAGGCTGTACAGAATAGTATTAATAAATGAGGCCCACACGGCGATACTTGTGTAAATCATCGAAAACCCATAACACTATACACCACGAGAATAGTCTGAAATCTCCTGTCAATTGGGACACGAGTGTGCTAGGCTATGCCTGTACCTCAAGTTTTACCAGTTTAGGCTAAGATGATGATGATGATGATGATGATGATGATGATGATGATGATGATGATGATGATGATGATGATGATAATAATAATAATAATAATAATAATAATGACTTATTTATAAAGCACCTTTCATATAGACGATGCCGTTCAAACCACATCACAACGGGATAAAGTGCAAACTAGAAAATGAAAGACAAAATGTGTCAGTCCTAATATACACCTCAGACATCTGCACAGTACTGTAGTTTAAGGTGTTGATTTCTAGTTTAGGAACAGAGTCACAAAAAAACTCAACGCTGAACTCCCAATGATCCTTTGGCCTTCTACCTTATCGTCTGCCTGCACTGCATTTTCTAGGCAACTGAAACACTGTTTCCCTGAACTATTCTGTTCCATTTTTCCTTGGACAACCTCATTGCACCGATGTGATGTAATGATCTATTTGGATCGCATGCAGAAAAGTTTTCCATTTTACAGTGGTGCATGTCACAATAATAAACCAATTTACCGATTCATTGTCAATAATACAGCGCCCCTTGGTTGCTTAAGATTGTTATAACCGGGGGGGAGGGGGGTTGACAGTGCGGATGAGCTGCCGCGACCTATTAAATGCTCCCAGTGGCGAGTAGCCTCTGTCCAGCTCTTGGCCTTCACGTGCGGTTTAGCCACTAATCCCGGTGGAAGCGTTTCTTCCCACAGGAGAAGGGGCAGAGGTGGGTTACTGGTGCCTTACAACCAGTCGCTTTAGTTAAGATGTTAGTGGGGAGTGATGCTTGTTTAAGCTTCCTCAGAAAGTGCAATCGGGGAATGTTCACCTTCACAAATAACTAGAACCAGAACATGAGGATTGGACATTTTCAGGGACATCCATTGCTGTCAGTTCCGTGTCTGTGAACAGAATTTTACTTTCTGTCCTAATATCCATGGAAGCATTGAATTTATTCATGTAATCTCAAAAACTGAATGCTGAAATACCGTTATAAAGTTCTTTGTCAGATGAGTCATTTAATGTTTTGAATATGTTCTCTGTTCCCATGGAAGATGTTCAACAGAAACACAAGGAGACTTTGCGGACACAAACTGAAACACTGAGAGTGAACACGATCCTGATGACGGAGAAGGTGAAGGTTTTCCAGCTGGTTGATCGATACGCTAAGCTCACGGTCATTTCTACTGTTCGGGATCGGAGACTGGTGGAACATGAGCTGCTGGCAAGAGGCAGAGACCATGAGGATTATAGAGAGAAACAACTCCGCAGACAGCTGGAAAAAATCCGTACTGATCAGTTATTCCAGAGCAGCTTTTCCCGGAGTAAATCCAAATCTGGGAGATCAGCAGCAGTGGCCGGAGTCCCGGGGATCGGGAAAACAACGATGGTACAAAAGATTGTTTATGACTGGGCCATGGGGAAAATATACCAACAGTTCCAGTTTGTCTTCAGTTTCAAATTCCGAGATTTAAACAGTATTAACTGTCGAATAAACCTGAAGGAACTGATTCTGGATCAGTATCCTTACTTTGGGGATTTCCTGAGAGAAGTCTGGAAGAACGCTGAGGGATTACTGTTTATATTCGATGGTTTAGATGAATTCAAACACAAAATCGATTTTGCGGACAGTCGGAGATATACAGAACCCAAGCACCAGTGCCCAGATCCCGAGTGGTGGTGTGAAGTGTCTGACATTGTGTACAGTTTAATCCAGGGCAAGCTGCTTCCAGGGTGTTCAGTGCTGGTGACCACCCGTCCCACTGCGTTACATTTATTGGAAAAGGCGCATATCAGTGTCTGGGCTGAAATCCTGGGATTTGTTGATGAGGAACGGAAGGAATATTTCATCAGACATTTTGAAGATCAGACGGTGGCGGAAGCTGTTTTCAATTACGTGAAGGAGAACGAGATCCTGTACACCATGAGCTACAACCCCTCCTACTGCTGGATCCTCGCTCTGGCACTGGGCCCCTTCTTCGCACAAAGAGTCAGGGACCCGCAGCGAGTTCCCAAGACCATCACCCAACTGTACTCCTACTATATTTATAACATCCTGAAAAACCACGGCCGTGAGATTGAGAACCCCCGTGATGTGTTACTCAGGGTTGGTCAGATGGCCTTCAGAGGAGTGTCCGAGAAGAAGATTGTGTTTACAGATGGAGATTTGATCAAGTACAATCTTCAGCCTTCCCAGTTCCTGTCCGGGTTCCTGATGGAGCTTTTGGAGAGAGAGGATTCTGCCCAGAGCGTGGTGTACACATTCCCACACCTCACCATCCAAGAGTTTGTAGCTGCAGTCGCACAATTCCTGACTATACATCCCGGGGAAATCCTGAAATTCCTCACTGATGCCCACAGCACGACAGATGGGCGATTTGAGGTATTTCTCCGTTTTGTTGCTGGTCTCTCCTCCCCAATGACAGCTCGGGGCCTGGTGGAGTTTCTGGGCCCATTTCCGCATCAGACAACCTGCCGGGTGATTGACTGGGTGGAGGAGGAGGTTAAACGCCAGATTGGAAACACGAGGAGTAAAGCTGGTAAAAGGAGCCTCCTGAACACATTGCACTACCTGTTTGAGTCTCAGAATCATGGACTGGCTCAGGCCGCACTGGGATCTGTGGAAACACTTTCATTCCGTGGAATGACACTGACCCCGATTGACTGCGCGGTCCTGTCTCATGTAATCGGATTCTGTGATACAATAAAACACCTCAACCTGCAGGACTGCCACATTCAGTGTGAAGGAATCCGGCGGCTGGGACCCGGGCTGCACAAGTGCCAGGAGTTGACGTAACTCGATTTATCTCTCACTCTGAACTGTGAAACTGTTCAATTGTGTCATTTCAATGTGAAGAGATTTGGTTTAAACTGTGATAAATCAGATTGTGAAGAATTGTGACAAATGCCCAGGGGATCGGTCAGTCATTCCCCAAGGACGGGAGGGTTCTGTGGTTTCTTGTGAAGAGATGTTGGAGTCTTCATCAGATCAGTGAATAACGACCATTGGTTTAATGGTAGTAAATCACAGGAATGGCCGTGTTTCCTGCTGCCTGTGACACGTCCATTGACAATGTTCCTTCTCACTGTTACTGACACCCAGACCGACACTGACTGCAGCAGGTGGGTCAGAGATTCACAACCCCTTCCCGGTGAGGGACAAGAGACCGTCAGCAGACTGTCCCAGTGAGAAGAAAAGAAATACCGTTGTGAGATTGTGCTCCCTGTCCTTTCCTGTTTGTGACTTTGCTCACTACCAGATACACAGAGAGCGAGGCCGCATCTCCTCTGGGTCTCTGTTCAGACCCAACACAGGCGTACAAAAATTTTCTGCATCCTCTCGTCTTGTAGGATTATCGTTTATCTTTGGAATCCTTATGTGGGACCTCTTATCCCAATCGCCCTACGATTATTAGGGATCTCATCCCCATCCTCATTCCTGCTGTCGGCTCTCTATTACCCTTTCCTCATCCTCCAGATGAAATGTCTTTTCCCCACCCCCCTTCCTGCGGGATCTTTCTTCCCCATCCCGATTCCTCCTGTGCGATCTCTGTTTCCCATCCCCCTTCCTCTTGTGGGATCTCTTTTCCCCATCCCCCTTCCTCCTGTTGGATCTCTCTTCCCCATCCCCCTTCCTCCTGTGGGAACTCTCTTCCCCATCCCCCATTCTCCTGTGGGATCTCTGTTCCCCATCCCCCTTCCTCTTGTGGGATATATCTTCCCCATCCCCTTTCGTCCTGTGGGATCTCTCTTCTCCACCCCTTTCCTCCGGTGGGAACCCTCTTCCCCATCCCCCTTCCTCCTGCGGAATCTTTCTTCCCCATCCCCCTTCCTCCTGTGCGATCTCTGTTTCCCATCCCCCTTCCTCTTGTGGGATCTCTCTTCCCCATCCCACTTCCTCCTGTTGGATCTCTCTTCCCCATCCCCCTTCCTCCTGTGGGAACACTCTTCCCCATCCCCCATCCACCTGTGGGATCTCTGTTCCCCATCCCCCATCCTCCTGTGGGATCTCTCTTCCCCATTCCCCTTCCTCATGTGGGATCTCTCTTCCACATCCCCCTTCCTCCTGTGGGATCTCTCTCCACCATCTCCCTTCCTCCTGTGTGATCTCTCTTCCCCGTCCACCTTCCTCCTGTGGGATCTCTCTGCTCCGTCCCCCTTGCTCCTGAGGGATCTCTCTTCCCCGTCCCCCTTCCTCTTCTGGGATACCTCTTCCCCGTCCGCATTCCTCCTGTGGGTTCTCCCTCCCCCGTCCCCCTACCTCCTGTGGGATCTCTCTCCCACATCCCCCTTCCTCCTGTGGGAACTCTCGCCCCTCATCCCCCTGCCACCTGCGGGATCTCTCATCCCCATCACCCTTCGTCCTGTGGGCTCACCCTTCCCCAACCCCCTCCCTCCTGTGGGAACTCTCTTCCCCATCCCACTTCCTCGTATGGGATCTCTCTCGCCCATCCCCTTCCTCCTGTGGGACCTCTCTGCTCCATCCCCCTTCCTCCTGTGGGATCTCTCTCCCCCATCCCCCTCTCTCTTGTGGGATCACTCTTCCCCATCCCCCTTCCTCTTCTGGGATCTCTCTCCCCTATCCCCCTTCCTCCTGTGGGATCTCCCCCGTCCCCGTTGCTCCTGTGGGATCTCTCTTTCCCATCCCCCATCCTCCTGTGGGATCTCTCTCCACCATCCACCATTCCTATTGTGGGATCTCTCTACCCCATACCCCTTCCTCTTGTTGGATCCCCGTTCCTCCTGTGGGATTTCTCTTCCCCATCCCCCTTCCTCCTCTGGGATCTCTCTCCCCCGTTCCCCTTCCTCCTGTGGGATCTCTTTCTCCCGTCCCCCTTCCTCGTGTGGGAGACTTCCTCCTGTGTGAACTCTCTCCCACATCCCCCTTCCTCCTGTGGGATTTCTCTCCCCCATCCCCTTCCTCGTGTGTGATCTTTCTCCCCCGTCCCCCTTCCTCCTGTGGGATCTCTCTTCCCCGTCCCCTTCTTCCTGTGGGATCTCTCTCCACCTTCCTCCTGTGGGATCTCTCTCCCCCTTCCTTCTGTAGGATCTCTCTCCCCCATCCCCTTCGTCCTGTTGGAACTCTCTCCCACATCCCCCTTCCTCCTCTGGGATCTCTCTCCCACATCCCCCTTCCTCCTGTGGGATCTCTCTCCCACATCCCCCTTTTTCCTGTGGGAACTCTCTCCCACATCCCCATTCCACCTGCGGGATCTCTCTCCCCCATCCCCCTTCTGTGGGATCTCTCTTCCACATCCCCCTTCCTCCTGTGCGATCTCTCTTTCACATCCCCCTTCCTCCTGTGGGATCACTCTCCTCCATCCCCCTTCCACCTGTGGGATCTCTCTTCCACATCCCCCTTCCTCCTGTGGGATCTCTCTTCCCCATCCCCCTTCCTCCTGTGGGATCTCTCTTCCACATCCCCCTTCCTCCTGTGGGATCTCTCTTTCACATCCCCCTTCCTCCTGTGGGATCTCTCTCCCACATCCCCCTTCCTCCTGTGGGATCTCTCTCCCACATCCCCCTTCTTCCTGTGGGAACTCTCTCCCACATCCCCCTTCCTCCTGGTGGAACTCTCTCCCACATCCCCATTCCACCTGCGGGATCTCTGTCCTCCATCCCCCTTCCACCTGTGGGATCTCTCTTCCACATCCCCCTTCCTCCTGTGGGATCTCTCTTCCACTTCCCCCTTTCTCCTGTAGGTTCTCTCTCCCCCATCCCCTTCCACCAGTGGGATCCCTGTCCCCCATCCCCTTCCTCCTGTGTGATCTGTTTCCCCCATCCCCTTTCCTCCTGTGGGATCTCTCTCCGCCACCCTCCTTCCTCCTGTGGGATCTCTCTTCCCCATCCCACTTCCTACTGTGGGATCTCTCTTCCCCATCCCACTTCCTCCTGTGGGATCTCACTCTCCCATCCCCCTTCCTCCTGTGGGATCTCTCTCCCCCATCCCCCGTCCTCCTGTGTGATCTCTCTTCCCCATCCAACTTCCTTCTGTGGGATCTCTGTCCTCCATCCCCCTTACTCTTGTGGTATCTCTCTTTCCCATCCCCCTTCCTCTTGTGGGATCTCTGTCCCACATCCCCCTTCCTCCTGTGGGATCTCTCTCCCCCACCCCACTTCCTCTTGTGGGATCTCTCTTCCACATCCGCTTCCTTCTGTGTCTTTCCATCCTTTACCTTAGGAGATGTCTCTTCCTCCATCTCCCATCGACATTTCCCGATTCTCAAATCTTCCTCACTGTTTGACTTTCTCCCCTTCACCCCTGCCCTTTCCGATTGTCTCACGTCAGGAACACTTTTCTATCCATCAGGGAATAAGAGAGAATATGTGGAGTTTACAGGGTCACACCGACAGACGAAATTACTGACATTCGGTGAATTCATTGGAGCTGGGCAGTGAGGGTCATTGACAGTGATGGGAGCTAAGATCAGTGAATTAATAAAGGGTTTAATGCTCCCTGAAATATCCGAGTGAGAGAAATGCCCCCAGACACACGGTTTTAATCACTATGTTCATCAATTTGTCTGTTTGTGTTTAGACTGAACAATAATAAACTGGGAAATTCAGGAGTGAAACTGGTGTCTGCGGCTCTGAGGAACCCGGAGTGTAAAATACAGACACTGTGGTAAGTACCAGACTGTGGGAGATTGTGTTTACAGTCACTGGGTGTCTGACACTGAACATTAATGTGATCAGTAATTGTGTTACTGATAAACACTGGGGATTTGTACCGTCTCCTGTCTCTCTGTGTCCTTCACCCTCACTCTCTCTCATCTCCAGGCTGAACAGTGTCGGTCTCACAGATTCCGGTGCCGAGGATCTCGCCTCCGCTCTCAGTACAAACCCATCACTGAAGGATCTGGACCTGAGTGAAAACTCTCTGACAGACCGATCTGTCCCCGCTCTCCGCCGCCTCATACAGACCCTCCTTAGTCTGAAGTGGATCCTGTGAGTGTTTGTGTTAATGTTCAATGTGATAAAATATCAGCGGATCCGCGGTTTTTCTGGTGATATTTGTCTGTGAGTGTTGTTGAAACATTAACCCCGGTCTTCTGCTACTGACACTGTTGTGTAATCTGTTTATTTCATCTTTATTCTCCCATCTGTTTCAGGCTGTGGGACAATCGGTTCAGTGAGACCGGGATGAAGGAACTGAGATCTCTGCAGGAACCCAGACCCGGACTGAGAGTGACCGTGTGAACATCCCCGCCCGCGGGGTGGGGACATTTGGCCGACTCCCCGCCCTCACCTTTAACTCCCACCCTCACCTTTATCGGCCGCGCGCCGGGCTGATTCCCAACGGTTTTAACGGAACCGGCTCGGTCCTCGCGTTGTGTGCGTCCCTCGCAGCGGTCCCGCCCTGACGTGTATCCGCCTGTTGTCCGGCGGGGCAGCTTCCGCCGGATGTGCGTGTTCGAGATTCCCCACGTGACTCCCCGGGGAATTAACCGGACAGGAAGAGCCCGGGGTCCGGGTCTTAGTCTGGGACACCGGTGTCCCGGAGTGGGGGGTATGATCCTGGGAGAGAATCCTTTTGCTCCCTTTGCTGAGGACGGTGCATTCGGCAGCCTGGCCGATATAATGATGTTAAATTGACAAATCCCTCGGCAGTGACCCTGGATCTGCAGCGATCCCGGACACGGCCCTGAAGTGTGATTTTATAATCATCGGTTCACCGATGCAGAGTGACGGTGTGAAACGGGACTGATTATTCAACCGGTCACTCCTTGTCGCCGGTCAGTTATATCGTTTTGATGTCTGACTTAAAAAATATAAATGAAGGTTTCTTATTGCTGTATTGACACTTATGGATAATAAAATTTGCTGTAAATTACCAAAAGATTTGTGATAAAGAAAGAATTATTTCTCATGTAACCATGTAACAATTACAGCACGGGAACAGGCCATCTTGGCCCTTCTAGTCCGTGCTGAACGCTTCCTCTCACCTAGTCCCACCGACCCGCACTCAGCCCATAACACTCCATTCCTTTCCTGTCCATATACCTGTCCAATTTTACTTTAAATTACAATATCGAACCTGCCTTAACCACTTCTACTGGAAGCTCATTCCACACAGCTACCACTCTCTGAGTAAAGAAATTCCCCCTCGAGTTACACTTAAAATTTTGCCCCCTAACTCCCAACTCATGTCCTCTTGTTTGAATCTCCCCTACTCTCAATGGAAAAAGCCTATCCACGTCAACTCCATCTATCCCCCTCGTAATTTTTAATGCCCCTACCAAGTCCCCCCTCAACCTTCTACGCTCCAAAGAATAAAGACCTAACTTGCTCAACCTTTCCCTGTAACTTAGGTGCTGAAACCCAGGTGACATTGTAGTAAATCTCCTCGGTACTCTCTCTATTTTGTTGACATCTTTCCTATAATTCGGTGACCAGAACTGTACACAACACTCCAAATTCGGCCTCACCAATGCCTTGTACAATTTTAACATTACATCCCAACTCCTATACTCAGTGCTCTGATTTATAAAGGCCAGCATACCAAAAGCTTTCTTCACCACCCTATCCACATGAGATTCCACTTTCAGGCAAGTATACACCATTATTCCTAGATCACTCTGTTCTACTGCATTCTTCAATACCCTACCACTTACACTGCATGTCCTATTTTGATTAGTCCTACGAAAATGTAGCTTCTCACACTTATCAGCATTAAACTCCATCTGTCATCGTTCAGCCCACTCTTATAACTGGCCTAAATCTCTCTGCAAGCTTTGAAAACCTACATCATTATCCACAACGCCACCTACCTTAGTATCATCTGCATAAGGATTTCTATGAGATTTGGTACTATTAGTAAACCCTAATGAAATGTTTTCAAAACAAAAAGTAAAATCCATATTAATGTATTGATCTATAAATTAACAAACATCAACCCAAAATGTTTTAGCACATTCACAGTCCCAAAACAGACGAAATAAAATACAACCAGAAGTCAATAGACAATAGGTGCAGGAGTCGGCCATTCGGCCCTTCGAGCCAGCACCGCCATTAACTGTGATCATGGCTGACCATCCACAATCAGTACCACGTTCCTGCCCTCTCCCCATATCCCTGGGCTCCGCTATCTCTATCGACCTCTCTCTTGAAAGCATCCAGAGACTCGGCCTCCATTGCCTTCTGAGGCAGAGCATTCCACAGATCCACAACTCTCTGGTTGAAAAAGTTTTTCCTCAACTCCGTTCTAAATGGCCTAACCCTTATTCTTAAACTGTGGCCTCTGGTTCTGGAATCCCCCAACATCGGGAACGTGTTTCCTGCCTCTAGCGTGTCCAATCCATTAATAATCATTTATGTTTCAATCAGATCCCCTCTCATCCTTCTAAATTCCAGTGTATACAAGCCCAGTCGCTCCAATCTTTCAACGTATGACAGTCCCGCCATTCCGGGAATTAACCTTGTGAACCTACGCTGCACTCCCTCGATAGCAAGAATGTCCTTCCTCAAATTTGGAGACCAAAACTGCACACAATACTCCAGGTGGGGTCTCACCAGGGCCCTGTACAACTGCAGAAGGACCTCTTTACTCCTGTACTCAACTCCTCTTGTTATGAAGGCCAACATGCCATTAGCTTTCTTCACTGCCTGCTGTACCTGCATCCTTACTTTCAGTGACTGATGAACAAGGACACCTAGATCTCGTTGTACTTCCCCATTTCCTAACTTGACACCATTCAGGTAGTATTCTGCCTTCCTGTTCTTGCCACCAAAGTGGATAACCTCACATTTATCCACATTAAACTGCATCTGCCATGCATCTGCCCACTCACCCAACCTGTCCAAGTCACCCTGCATTCTCCTAACATCCTCCTGACATTTCACACTGCCATCCAGCTTTGTGTCATCTGCAAATTTGCTAATGTTACTTTTAACCCCTTCATCTAAATCATTAATGTATATCGTGAATAGCTGCGGTCCCAGCACCGAGCCTTGCGGTAACCCCACTAGTCATTTCAAAGGGAATAGAATATAAAAGCGGACAGATAATGCTGAGCCTTTATAAGACACTAGTCAGCCGCACTTGGTGTATTGTCAACAGTTCTGGGCCCTGCGTCTCAGAAAGGATGTGTTGTCGGTGGAGCGAGTCCAGAGGAGGTTTGCGAGGATGATTCCGGGAATAAAGGGGTTAACATATGAGGAGCGTTTGGCAGCTTTGGGCCTGTACTCACTGGAATTTAGAAGAATGCGGGGGGCGGGGATCTCATTGAAACTACCGAACATTGAAAGGACTGGATAAGGTGAGCATTGGAGAGGATGTTCCCTATGGTGGGGGGTATCCAGATCTAGATCTCGTTCTACTTCCCCTTTTCAGCAAGAACGACGAGTCAGCTTATAGAGAGGAGGTGCAGTGGCTGACGGACCGGTGCAGAGCCAACAACCTGTCTCTGAATGTGAACAAAACAAAGGAGATGGTTGACTTCAGGAGCGCACGGAGCGACCACTCCCCGCTTTAAGGTAAGGAGAGGGAAGTTCAAGGGGGATATTAGAGGAAGGTTTTTCACTCAGAGAGTGGTTGGTGCGTGGAATGCACTGCCTGAGTCACTGGTGGAGGCAGATACACTAGTGAAGTTTAAGAGACTACTAGACGGGTATATGGAGGAATGTAAGGTGGGGGGTTGTATGGGAGGCAGGGTTTGAGGGTCGGCACAACATTGTGGGCCGAAGGGCCTGTAATGTGCTGTAGTGTTCTATGGGTTTCTGGAGCAGCCCTTGTAGAGCTATTCCGGATTGGGATTTGCTCAACGAACCGGAATTGATCAGAGGGCTCAGTAGTTAGAGGGGGTGGTGTCGCTCTGCTGGTTAAGAATGGCATTATATCAATAGAAAAATGTGACATCGGATCGGAAGATGCTGAATCCTTGTGGGTTGAGTTAGGAAACTGAAAGGGTCAAAGGACGTTGATGGCATTTATACACAGGCCTCCCAACAGTAGCTGGGATGTGGGCCGAAGATTACAATGGGAACGGACCCTGGTCAGACCCCACTTGGTGTACTGTGCTCAGTTCTGGTCGCCTCACTACAGGAAGGAAGTGGGAGCCATAGGAAGGGTGCAGAGGAGATTTACAAGGATGTTGTCTGGATTGGGGAGCATGCCTTGTGAGAATAGGTTGAGTGAACTCGGCCTTTTCTCCTCGCAGCGACGGAGGATGAGAGGTGACCTCATAGAGGTGTGAGAGGCATCGATCGTGTGAATATTCAGAGGCTTTTCCCCAGGGCTTAAATGGCTGCCACGAGAGGACACAGGTTTAAGGTGCTGGAGAGAAGGTACAGAGGAGATATCAGGGGTAAGTTTTTTACTCAGAGAGTGGTGAGTGTGTGGAATGGGCTGCCGGCAACGGTGGTGGAGGCGGATACGATAGGGCCTTTTAAGAGACTTTTGGATAGATACATGGAGCTTAGTAAAATAGAGGGCTATAGGTAAGCCTAGTAATTTCTAGGGTAGGGACGTGTTCAGCAGAACCTTGTGGGCCGAAGGGCCTGTATTGTGCTGCAGGTTTTCTATGTTTCTATGAAATAGAAAAGCTGTTTAAAAGGGCAATGTTATGATAGTCCTGGGAGATTTTAACATGCAGGTCGATTGGGAAAATCAGGTTGGTAATGGATCTCAAGGGAGAGAGTTTGTTGAGTGCCTAAGAGATGGCGTTTTACAGTAATTTGTCATTGAGCCTAGACACTAGATTGGGTGTCGTGTAATGAACCGGGGGTGATTGGTCAGCTTGAGGTAAAAGAACCCTTTGGAGCCAGTGACCCCTGAGGAGCCTTGTCCACATGACCTTTGATTCAGCGCCCAATCAAAAGCCCATCAGCCTCTGTCTTAGATACACTCAACGGCCCGGACTCCACTGGGCCAGCGGTAAATACATTCCACACGATCACCACCTTCCGGCCAAAGAAATTTCTCCGCATCTCTGTTGTAAATGGACTCCCCTCTATTCTGAGTCTGTGCCCTGCTGTCCGAGACTCCCCCACCATGGGGAGCATCCTCTTCACATCGACTCTGTCTCGGCCTCACAGCAACATTACTCCTCTGTTAACCCCTTCATTCCCAGAATCATCCTTGCGGCCCTCCTGTGAAATCCTTCTGAAGCCGGCACGTCTTTTCGTAGACGAGGGGTCCAAACTTGTTGACGGTGCTCGAGGCGGGGCCTCGCCGGTGCCTTATAAAGCCTCAGCATCACATCCCTGCTCCAAGAGTCTGGACCTCTTCAGATGAATACTGACATGACGTTTGTCACCCTCACCACTGCCTGCAAGGTGAACTTTCTGCGCATGCGTCCCTTTGCGTGTCAGATTCTCCGATTTTCGCCCCAGTTAGAAAACAGTCCGCACAGTTACTTCAACTACCAAAGTGCATGACCCCGCGCATTTTCCAACATTGTGTTTCACTTGCCACTCTCTCGCCCGTTCTCCTCATCTAAGTCCTTCTGCATCCTACCTGTTTCCTCAACACTACCTGCCCCTCCACCGACCTTCGTATCGCCTGCAAACTTGGCAACAAAGCCGTCCATTCCATCGTCTAAATCACTGATGTACAGCACAAAAAGAAGAGGCCCCAACATCGACCCCTGCAGAACACCACTGGTCACCGGCGGCCAACCAGAAAAGGATCCTTTCATTCCCACTCGCTGCCTCCTACCAATCAGCCGATTCCCTAACCATGTTAGTAACTTCCCTGTAATGCCACGGGCTCTTAACTTGGTGAGCGGCCTCATTGCGCGGCACCTTGTCAAAGGCCTTCTGAAAGTCCAAAGATACAACATCCACTGCATCCCCTTTATCTGTCCTACCTGTAATCTCCACAAGGCTTTCCGACAGACTCGTCAGACAAGATTTTCCCTGAAGGAAACCCTGCTGACTTTGTCCTATCTTGTCCTGTGTCACCAAGTACTCCATCACCTCATCCGTAACAATTGACTCCAACGTCTTCCCAACCGCTGGGGTCAGGCGAACTGGTCTGTAATTTCCTTTCTGCTGCCTTCCTCCTTTCTGACAGAGCGGAGTGACGTTTGCAATGTTCCAGCCCTCCGGCACCATCCCAGAGTCCGATGAGTTTTGAAAGGTCATTTCCAATGCCACCACAATCTCTACCGCTAATTGTGTGCAGTTCTGGTCCCCTAATCTGAGGAAAGACATTCCTGCCATAGAGGGAGTACAAAGAAGGTTCACCAGATTGATTCCTGGGATGGCAGGACTTTCATATGAAGAAACACTGGATCGACTGGGATTATACTCACTGGAATTTAGAAGATTGAGGGGGGATCTTATTGAAACGTATAAAATTCTAAAGGGATCGGACAGGCTAGATGCAGGAAGATTGTTTCCGATGTTGGGGAAGTCCAGAACGAGGGGTCACAGTTTAAGGATAAAGGGGAAGCCTTTTAGGTCCGGGATGAGGAGAAACTTCTTCACACAGAGAGTGGTGAATCTGTGGAATTCTCTGCCACAGGAAACAGTTGAGGCCGGTTCATTTGCGATATTTAAGAGGGAGTTAGATACGGCCCTTGTGGCTAAAGGGATCAGGGGGTACGGAGAGAAAGCAGGTACAGGGTTCTGAGTTGGATGATCAGCCATGATCATACTGAACGGCGGTGCAGGCTCGAGGGGCCGAATGGCCTACTCCTGCACCTATTTTCTATGTTTCTATACCTCTTTCAGAACCCCAGGGTGCAGTTCATCCAGACCGGGTGACTTATGTACCTTTAGATTTTTCAGTATTTTGAGCAGCTTCTCCCTTGTAACAGTAACTGCACCCACTTCTCTTCCTTCACTCAGTACAACATCAGGCTCACTGTTAGTGTCTTCCACAGTGAAGACCGATGGACGCAAAATACTCACTCAGTTCCTCTGCCATCTCCTTGGCCCCCAATGTTATTTCTTCGGCCACTGTCATCTCTCTTTTGACTTTTACATACTTGAACAATCTTTTACTCTCAAATTTGACTGTTGTTTGCCAGCTTGCTTCCATATTTCACCTTTTCCCTTCTAATGATTCTTTCAGTTGCTCTCTGTCGGGTTTTGAAAGCTTCCCAATTCTCTGTCTTCTCGCTATTTTTTGCTTTGTCGAATGCCCGCTCTCTTTTTGCTTTAACATTAGCTTTGACTTCCCAAGTCAGACACGGTTGTACTATTTTGTCATTTGAGCATTTACTTTCTGTTTTTTTGGAATACATCTTTCTGGCACCTTCCTCATTTCCCCCCAGAAACTCACCCCGTTGCTGCTCTGCTGTCATCCCTGCCAGCATCTCATATAACATATAACAATTACAGCACTGAAACAGGCCATCTCGGCCCTTCTAGTCCGTGCCGAACGCTTACTCTCACCTAGTCCCACCGACATGCACTCAGCACATAACCCTCCATTCCTTTCCTGTCAATATACCTATCCAATGTTAATTTAAATGACAATACCCAACCTGCCTCTACCACTTCTACTGGAAGCTCATTCCACACAGCTACCACTCTCTGAGTATAGAAGTTCCCCCTCGTGTTACCCCTAAACTTTTGCTCCCAACTCTTAACTCATGTCCTCTTGTTTGAATCTCCCCTACTCTCAATGGAAAAAGCCTATCCACGTCAACTCGATCTATCCCCCTCATAATCTTAAACACCTCTATCAAGTCCCCCCTCAACCTTCTACGCTCCAAGGAATAAAGGCGTAACTTGTTCAACCTTTCTCTGTAACTCAGGTGCTGAAACCCAGGTAACATTCTGGTAAATCTCCTCTGTACTCTCTCTACTTTGTTGACATCCTTCCTATAATTCAGTGACCAGAGTACCTTAAAACTCTGCCTCCTCGTGCTAGCCCCTTCAGCCCCGGTGAAAAAGCCTCTGACTATCCGCACAATCAATGCCTCTCATCGTCTTATACACCTCTGTCAGGTCACCTCTCATCCTCCGTCGCTCCAAGGAGAAAAGGCCGAGTTCACTCAACCTATTCTCATAAGGCATACTCCCCAATCCAGGCAACATCCTTTTAAATCTCTTCTGCACCCTTTCTATGGTTTCCACATCCTGCCTGTAGTGAGGCGACCAGAACTGAGCCCAGTACTCCAAGTGGGGTCTGACCAGGGTCCTTTATAGCTGCAACATTACCTCTCGGCTCTTAAGCACAATCCCATGATTGATGAAGGCCAATACACTGTACGCCTTCTTAACCACAGAGTCAACCTGCGCAGCATCTTTGAGCGTCCTATGGACTCGGACCCTCTGATCCTGGACACTTACTTTCTCAATAAGCCTTTCATGGGGTACCTTATCAAATGCCTTGCTGAAATCCGTATACACTACATCTGCTGCTCTTCCTTCATTAATGTGTTTAGTCACGTCCTCAAAAAATTTAATCAGGCTCGTAAAGCGCGACATGCCTTTCACAAAGCCATGCTGACTGTTCCTAATCATATTATGCCTCTCCAAATGTTCATAAATCCTGCCTCTCAGGATCTTCTCCATCAACTTACCGACCAGTGAAGTAAGACTGACTGGTCTATAATTTTCTGGGCCATCTCTATTCCCTAATGACTTACTGTGTAGATGTACAAATCAAATACAAATTCAATTTTTCTACTCCAAAAGAAAGTTATACAAAATTGTAAATAAGACAAGTTTTTATGAGCCAACCAATCCACTATTTATTCAACTAAACACTTCAAAATTCAGAGATTTTGAAGCTTTAAAAAAATAAACTCCCCCAAGAGCTGTTGCCCAACTTCGACAGAGGCACCATACATCATCTGCAGCTTGATGTGAAAAAGACTCAGGAGCTGGTGGTGGACCTGGGGAGGGCTAAGGCACCGGTGACCCCTGTTTCCATCCAAGGGGTCAGTGTGGACATGGTGGAAGATTACAAATACCTGGGGATACGATTTGACAATAAACTGGACTGGTCAAAGAAAACTGAGGCTGTCTACAAGAAGGGTCAGAGCCGTCTCTACTTCCTGAGGAGACTGAGGTCCTTTAACATCTGCCGGACGATGCTGAGGATGTTCTACGAGTCTGTGTTGGCCAGTGCTATCATGTTTGCTGTTGTGTGCTGGGGCAGCAAGCTGAGTGTAGCAGACACCAACAGAATCAACAAACTCATTCGTAAGGCCAGTGATGTTGTCGGGGTGGAACTGGACTCTCTGACGGTGGTGTCTGAAAAGAGGATGCTGTCCAAGTTGCATGCCATCTTGGACAATGACTCCCATCCACTCCATAATGTACTGGTTAGGCACAGGAGTACGTTCAGCTAGAGACTCATTCCACCGAGATGTAACACTGAGCGTCATGGTAAGTCATTCCTGCCCGTGGCCATCAAACTTTACAACTCCTCCCTCGGAGTGTTAGACACCCTGAGCCAATAGGCTGGTCCTGGACTTGCTTCCACTGGGCATGATTAACTTATTATTATTGAATTAATTATGGTTTTATATAGCTATATTTCTACACTATTCTTGGTTGGTGCGGCTGTAACGAAACCCAATTCCCCTCGGGATCAATAAAGTCTGTCTCTGTCTGTCTGAAACCATCCTGACCAACAGCGCCACCGTGTGGTCTGGCAGCTGCACCGCCACTGAGCGACAGGACCTGCATCGCGTGGTGAGGGCGGCCCAGCGAATCGACGGGATGGAGCTCCCGGGACTGGACGCCATCTATTCCAGCAGACTCAGTGACCCGCTGCCGTCCAGCCAAAGGTTCGGGACACTAAAAGCCGGAGCAAGTAGACTGAGGAACGGCTTCGAGCCCGGAGCTGTGGCCTCCGTCACACCACTCCCACAGAAGAGTGACGGAAACTGTGAGCACACACATGAACTCAAATACTTGCACTAGCGGCACTTTGTGCATCACTCTGATATTCTGGTGCTGCTGCAAGTAATTTTCTGCTACTTATCTATTTAATACTGTTTTTCTATCACTGACTTGTTTTTATCTACCGTTTTATTTAATTGCCTGAGGAAGCTAAACAGAGTTTCACTGTACCAATGTATAATGGCAATAAAGATCATTCGACTCAATACAAATTATGTATAAAGTAAGAATGGATGGTCACCATAAAGTATCCAAAGGTTATTTAAAATGTGTGAGAGAGAGAGAGAGAGAGAGAGAGAGAGAGAGAGAGAGAGAGAGAGAGAGAGAGAGAGAGAGAGAGTCAACATGATCTGAGAGGAACGTGTATGTTTCAGAAACAAAGGCAAAGAACAAATGTAAAAAAATCTGTATTTCAGTCAGAGGGGTGAATCTATGGAACAGTTGTGAGAACATTTAAAAAATTAATTTAAAAAATGGGATAGGTATATGGACAGGAAAGGAGTGGAGGGTTATGGGCTGAGTGCGGGTCAGTGGGACTAGGTGAGAGTAAGCGTTCGGCACGGACTAGAAGGGCCGAGATGGCCTGTTTCCGTGCTGTAATTGTTATATGGTTATAGGGTTGAGAGAGAGGAGCTGGACAAAGTAGATTGGAAGGAGCTGCTGGCAGGGATGTCAGCAGAGCAGCAATGGCGTGTGTTTCTGAGAAAAATGAGGAAGGTGCAGGAGACGGGAATTCCAAAAATGAAGAAATACTCAAATGGCAAAATAGCGCAACCGTGGCTGACGAGGGAAGTCAAAGCCATTGTAAAAGCAAAAGAAAGGGCATTCAACAGAGCAAAAATTAGTGGGAAGTTTTTAAAACCTGCACAGAGCAATTTAAAAAATCATTAGAAGGGAAAAAGATGAAAAATGGAAGTAAGCTCACGAACAACATCAAAGAGGATAGTAAAAGTTATTTTCAAGTACGTTAAAAATAAAAGAGAAATGAGGGTGGTTAGAGGACCACGAAAATGAGGCAGGGGAATGGCTGTAAGAATTTAAAAACATGCACTGCACTTAACAAGTTTGAAAAGATATTCAAAAATCATTTAATGAAGAAATATAAAATGCATGATTTAAAATGAATGGGAGTAATGTAAACAAATGATATCTGGAATTGGATTTTGTGTTAAAAGATTATGATTTTTTTTGTTTTTGAAGTGATGACTGACGCCAAATCTGTTCCTGTACAAGTAAGAGGGCTGGGCGTAATAATACCCTTTCGGTCTGTTTTAAAGAATATCTGTGCTTTTTGTTGTAATTATGTCCTGTGAAATCATCGCTATAAATGATGCTTTTTGTTATGTTCTGTACTGACCGAGATAAATTAATTTCATTCATTCATTCATTTAATTAATTCATTCATTCATCCCTTTCTTGAATAATGGAACAACATCCGCCACCCTCCAATCCTCCGGAACCTCTCCCGTCCACATTGATGATGCAAAGATCATCTCCAGAGGCTCAGCAATCTCCTCCCTCGGCTCCCACAGTAGCCTGGGGTGCATCCCATCCAGTCCTGGTGACTTATCCAACTTGATGCTTTCCAAAAGCTCCAGCACATCCTCTTTCTTAATATCTACATGCTCGAGCTTTTCAGTCCCATTGCAAGTCATCCCTACAATCGCCGAGATCCTTTCCCGTAGTGAATACTGAAGCAAAGCATTCATTGACTATCTCCGGGATCTCCTCCGGTCCCAAACGCACTTTCCCACTGTCACACTTGATTGGTCCTATTCTCTCACGTCTTATCCTTCTGCTCTTCACATACTTGTAGAATGCCTTGGGGTTTTCCTTAATCCTGCCCGACAAGGCCTTCTCATGGCCCCTGCTGACTCTCGGAATTTCTGCCTCTTTCTGTTTGACGGCGGTTGGCACCCGGCTTAATGGTGCAATACCGCCACCTCCTGTTCCGGAGTGAGGATCAGACGGTAGACTTACATTCTAAATCCATTCACCCATTCTCTCTCTCTCTCTCTCTCTCTCTCTCTCTCTCTCTCTCTCTCTCTCTCTCTCTCTCTCTCTCTCTCTCTCTCTCTCTCTCTCTCTCTCTCTCTCTCTCTCTCTCTCCCCCCCCTCTCTCTCTCTCTCTCACTCTCACGCACGCGCACGCGCACGCGCGCACACACACACACACACACACACACACACACACACACACACAGACACCACCAATCTACACTTTACCCTTTCTCCTAATTTCATTATTAAGCTCCCTCCTGCGAGCCCTGTTATATTCTGGATCTCTATCATTACCTAGATTATTTTCGAACCTTTTGTAAGCTTTTCTTTTTTCTTGACTAGATTCACAACAGCGTTTCTACACCACCGTTCCTGTATCTTACAATCCTTTCCCTGTCTCATTGCAACATATCTATGCAGAACCCCTGAGGTTCCTGTGCCTCCTTCCTGATGGTTGAGGGGTAATAACTGTCCCTAAACCTGGTGGTGTGGGAGAGAGAGAGAGAGAGAGATGGGGGAGAGAGAGACAGAGAAACAGAGTCTGTGTCCTCCGGTCCTAGACTCACCCAACATAGGAAACATCCTCTCCTCATCCACTCTATCTGAGTCCTCTGGTCCTAGACTCCCACTATAGGAAACATGCTCTCCACATCCACTCTACCTGTGTCCTCTAGCCCTAGACTCCCCCACTATAGGAAACATCCTCTCCACATCCACTCTATCTGTGTCCTCTGGTCCTAGACAACCCCACTATAGGAAACGTCCTCTCCACATCCACTCTATCTGTGTCCTCTGGTCCTAGACTCCCCCACTATAGGAAACATCCTCTCCACATCCACTCTATCTGTGTCCTCTGCTCCTAGACACTCCCACTATAGGAAACATCCTATCCACATCCACTCTACCTGTGTCCTCTGGTCCTAGACTCCCCCACTATAGGAAACATCCTCTCCCCATCCACTCTATCTGTGTCCTCTGCTCCTAGACTCCCCCACTATAGGAAACATCCTCTCCACATCCACTCTATCTGTGTCCTCTGGTCCTAGACTCCCCCACTATAGGAAACATCCTCTCCACATCCACTCTATCTGTGTCCTCTGGTCCTAGACTCCCCCACTATAGGAAACATCCTCTCCACATCCACTCTAACTGTGTACTCTTGTCCTAGACTCCCCCACTATAGGAAACATCCTCTCCACATCCACTCTATCTGTGTCCTCTGCTCCTAGACACCCCCACTATAGGAAACATCCTCTCCACATCCACTCTATCTGTGTCCTCTGGTCCTAGACTCCCCCACTATAGGAAACATCCTCTCCACATCCACTCTAACTGTGTACTCTTGTCCTAGACTCCCCCACTATAGGAAACATCCTCTCCACATCCACTCTATCTGTGTCCTCTGGTCCTAGACTCCCCCACTATAGGAAACATCCTCTCCACATCCAGTCTATCTGTGTCCTCTGGTCCTAGACTCCCCCACTGTAGGAAACATCCTCTCTACATCCACTCTATCTGTGTCCTCTGGTCCTAGACTCCTCCACTATAGGAAACTCTCTATATCTCCACTCTATATGTGTCCCATAGCCCTCTATTTTATTCAGCTCCATGTATCCATCCAGGAGTCTCTTAAAAGACCCTATAGTTTCCGCCTCCACCACCGTTACCAGCAGCCTATTCCACGCACTCACCAATCTCTGTGTAATAAACTTACCCCTGACATTTTCTCTGTACCTACTTCCAAGCACATTCAAACTGTGTCCTCTTGTGGCAACCATTTCAGCTCCTGGTGGAAGAGCCTCTGACTATCCACACCATCAATGCCTCTTATCATCTTGTACACCTCTATCAGGTCACCTCTCATCCTCCGTCGCTCCAAGGAGAAAAGGCCGAGTTCACTCAACCTATTCTCATCAGGCATCCACCCCAATCCAGGCAACATCCTTGTAAATCTCCCCTGCATCCTTTCTATGGTTTCCACATCCTTCCTGTAGTGAGGCGACCAGAACTGAGCACAGTACTCCAAGTGGAGTCTGACCAGGGTCCTCTATAGCTGCAACATTACCTCTTGGCTCTTGAACTCAATCCCACGAAAGAAAGAAAGGAAACATCAGACACTGAAAGTAAACATGCAGGTACAGCAGGCAGTGAAGAAAGCTAATGGCATGTTGGCCTTTATAACAAGAGGAATTGAGTATAGGAGTAAAGAGGTCCTTCTGCAGCTGTACAGGGCCCTGGTGAGACCACACCTGGAGTATTGTGTGCAGTTTCGGTCTCCCAATTTGAGGAAGGACATTCTTGCTATTGAGGGAGTGCAGCGTAGGTTCACAAGGTTAAGTCCCGGAATGGCGGGACTGTCATATGTTGAAAGATTGGAGCGACTGGGCTTATATACACTGGAATTTAGAAGGATGAGAAGGGATCTGATTGAAACATATAAGATTATTAAGGGATTGGACACGCTGGAGGCAGGAAGCATGCTCCCGCTGATGGGTGAGTCCAGAACTAGAGGCCACAGTTTAAGAATAAGGGGTAAGGCCATTTAGAACAGAGATGTGGAAAATCTTTTTCGCCCAGAGAGTGGTGGATACGTGGAATGCTCTGCCCCAGAAGGCAGTGGAGGCCAAGTCTCTGGATGCATTCAAGAGAGAGTTAGATAGAGCTCTTATAGATAGCGGGGTCGAGGGATATGGGGAGAAGGCAGGAACGGGGTACTGATTGTGTATGATCAGCCATGATCACAGTGAATGGCGGTGTTGGCTAGAAGGGCCGAATGGCCTACTCCTCCACCTACTGTCTATTGTCTATTGAAACAAACCGGTGAATCACACTCTAGGCACATCCTCTTGTTGAGGAAGTGTCTCCGAGCCAAAGCCTCAACTCTCCACTCACACAGTGGCCCACTCACACGGTGACCGCTCCCACAATCGCCGCCGGCTTCCAAGCTTCCGATTGGCCCTTGCCGATGACCCCCCGGCGGTCTGCCTCGCACGGGGAGTCCAGCCGGGCCCCGCTTGCTTCAGCGCTTTCCACTCGCTGCCCCGTAAACCAGCGCCTCGCGTCAATCTGTGATGACAGATGCTCGGCATATTTGCGGAGTTCGAGTGGGAGGGCGAGGTGCTGAGGAGTACGGGGGTGACTCTGAGGGTCAGCGTGTGTTTGTCGGTGATCCAATCACAAAACGGGAGGAAGCCTACAGACGCTCGGAAACCAGCCAACACGCACAGAATGATGGAGGAACTCCTGAAAGTTGCCGCACAGGTAGATAGTGTAGTTAAGAAAGCTTATGGGGTGTTAGCTTTCAAAAGTCGAGGGATAAATTTTAAGAGTCGCGATGTAATGATGCAGCTCTATAAAACTCCAGTTAGGCCACACTCGGAGTACTGTGTCCAGTTCTGGTCGCCTCACAATAGGAAGAATGTGGAAGCATTGGAAAGGGTACAGAGGATATTTACCAGGATGTTGCCTGGTTTAGAGAGTATGGATTATGATCAGAGATTAAGGGAGCTAGGGCTTTACTCTTTGGAGAGAAGGAGGATGAGAGGAAACATGATAGAGGTGTACAAGATATTAAGAGGAATAGACAGAGTGAACAGCCAGTGCCTCTTCCCCAGGGCACCACTGCTCAGTACAAGAGGACATGGCTTTAAGGTAAGGGGAGGGAAGTTCAAGGGGGATATTAGAGGAAGGTTTTCACTCAGAGAGTGGTTGGTGCGTGAAATGCACTGCCTGAGTCAGTGGTGGAGGCAGATACACTAGTGAAGTTTGAGAGACTACTAGACAGGCATATAGAGGAATTTAAGGTGGGAGGGGGTGTAAATGGGAGGCAGGGTCTGAGGATCAGCACAACATTGTGGGCCGAAGGGCCTGTAATGCGCTCTACTATTCTATGTTCAGTGTAACTCAGCACGTCAGACAGCATGTATGGGGGGAAAAAAAGGTTCAGTCGACGTTTGGGACCATGACAGGGTTAATGTGTTACTATGTGGGTATTGGTAAAAATATCCTCCTTGTGTTCGTGTATCTGGTGATGAAATTTTAGTTCTGCATCAACCCGCCGCTTCGGAATGCCCCAAGCATTCATCATGCTGTGTCAGGTGCGCCTGCCTTCCTTGGGATCTAAGCTTCTCAATAACTTACTTGCTCAGCGGTATTTTTTCTGGCAGATGTCATATTCCGCAGTTCCAGCTTCTTTTTAACCATCTCATTGATTGCTGCCTCTTTGTTTTTTTTTGTAATTCAATAATTTATTATTTATTCTTATTTTACAAAGCAGCACAGCATATCATAGAGCAGATACATTACAACATATTTACACAGCCATCCCATGACAGGTAAACATATAAAACTAAGAAATAGAAAACAAACTAATTTAAGTTTAAATTAACATAAAACCGAAATTGACCCCAGGCGTCTTGCACTTTTCCCTCACTGTTAATTCTTCCCAACATGTGTTCGTATGAAAAAATCTTAACCATTTCCTCAGTCCATTCCCTCACAGTGGGACATCTGTCTTTTTTAAACCAGTTTTACAATAAAATTATTGAGCTGTGACGAGACTCACCTATAAAATCGTAAATTTGTCATTGTCCGCATTCGGTATCATTGTCCTATCACCCAGGAGACATACGGCTCTTTGTCATCTTATGACACTGGCTTTATATTGTCGAGTCTGAGAAACCCGCAGCACAGAAATATGACCTTCGGATCTTGTAGTCCGAGTCCATCTGTTCCGCAGCCTCGGCCAATCGATCTGCGCCGGAACCACAGCCCTCCGTGACGTGTCCATGACGCCATGCATCTCTTTCACAACTTCTGAAATCGAACCCACGTCCACTGTTTCTTTTTCAGCTCAGCATTCCACTACGAGGGGAGACAGAGTCGGCAGAAATTGTACGAGCCGGAATTCAGACCTGTCAGCGGAGATCTTATCAACGCTTATAAAATTGTGAAAGGGATAGAGAGGATAGAGGCAGGAAATCTGTTTCCACTGTTGGGTGAAACTAGAACAACGGGTCTCTCATCCGCATGATTCGAGCGGTGTAGATTTAGGACGGATATGAGGATGAAGGGCTTTTCCCAGAGAGTGGTGAATCTGTGGAATTCTCTGCCGAATGAGGCAGTGGGGGCTCCCTCAGTGAACATATTGAAGACAAATTTGAAGGGAGATTTGCATCGAAGGGGAACTAAGGGTTGTGGGGGAAAGGCAGGGAGGCGGAGTTGTGCCCATGGCCACATCAGCAATGAGTTCATTGAATTTCGGAGCGGGCTGAACGGGCCTGGTAGTCCTCTCCTGCTCCTGTTTCTTATGTTTTATTGTTCCGCACCCTCAGAGAGAAGTTCCACATTACATCACCAAAGGACAAAGAGGGCAACGTGTGCCTGGAGGCTGAGGAGGTTGGGGAGGTCCTAAATGAATACTTTGCTTCAGTACTCACAAGTGAAAAGGATCTTGATCAGGGTGAGGTCGAAGTAGAGCGGGCCTGTGTGCTGGACAATGTGGAGATTAGGGAAGAAGAAGTGCTTGATCTTCTTAAAAACATTAAGATTGATAAATCCCCAGGGCCGGATATGATACACCCCACGGTGTTGTGGGAATTGAGAGAAGAGATCGCAGGAGCATTAGCTATGATCGTTGAATCCTCTTTGGCTGCAGGGGAAGTGCCGGAGGGCTGGAGAATGACAAATGTAGTTCCCTTGTTTAAAAAAGGTAATAGGGAGAAACCTGGGAAATATAGACCGGTGAATCCTACATCGGTGGTATGCAAACAACTGGAAAGGATTCTTAAGGATCGGATCTGCGAGTATTTGGAGAAGTACAGTCTACTCATGGATAGTCAACATGGCTTTGTGAAGGGAAGATTGTGGCTCACGAGCCTGATTGAGTTTCTTGAAGAGGTAACAAAAGAAACTGATGCGGGTAGGGCAGTGGATGTGGTCTACATGGACTTTAGCAAGGTATTTGTCAAGGTCCCTCACGGGAGACTCATCCAGAAAGTCATGAGGCATGGGATAAGTGGAACCTTGGCTGTTTGGATAAAAAAATGGCTTAAAGGAAGAAAGCAGAGGGTAGTTGTGGAAGGAAAGTAGTCTTCCTGGAGTTCGGTAACTAGTGGAGTGCCGCAGGGATCTGTCCTGGGACCCCAGCTATTTGTGATTTTTATAAATGACCTGGAGGTAGGGGCGGAAGGATGGGTGAGTAAGTTTGCAGATGACACGAAGATTGGAGCAGTTGGATTGAGCTGCAGGTTGCAGAAGGTTACAAGAGGATATAGACAGGCTGCAGAGTTGTGCAGAAAAATGGCAGATGGAGTTCAATCCGGACAAGTGTGAGGTGATGCATTTTGGAAGGACAAACCAGAAGGATTAATGGTCAGTTTCTTAAGAGTGTGGATAAACAAAGGGAGCTTGG